>NC_083342.1:78416929-78717096 GCF_019175385.1 Lycium barbarum | reverse complement strand
GACACTCGTTTTATAAAGAACATCTTCAACTGTTTTTCTGCTCTTTTTTGCTGCTGTTTTTCTGCTGTTTTTTGTTGTTTTTCTGCTCTTTTTTGCTGCTGTTTTTTTGCTCTTTTTTGCTGTTTTTCTGCTCATTTTTGCTGCTGTTTTTTTGCTGTTTTTCTGCTGTTTTTTGCTGCTGTTTTTCAAACAGTGCTGTTTTTTTTGGGTTGCTGTTTTTCTGAAGCTTTAAGAGATTCCAACAAGGGAAAGAAAGTGCCAGGGCTACTACTTGATCTTAGAGCTTCTTTAGCTTGTATTTGGATGGAAATAACGATGTGAAGCATGCACTGTAATATTAGTACTTAGCTTTTTTTTTTTAAAAAGTTTTTGTAAGTGTTGTGTTTGTAATGTGTTGTAAGGTTTCCTTCGTAATGGTTGTTTTGTTTGTCTGTTGTTTGGTTATTTGTAATTTAATAATCTTCTTAAGCCTGACTTCTGTTTTCCTTTCGTTTTGCATACCACAAAGTTCCCATCCCATATCTTTCCCAAACAAGTAATCTTTACAACAGATAATGGTGCAGTTATTGTCTTCAAGATGATGTTAACGCTCGAGAGGGGTCAGGAAGTACCTTAAGATGAAGTCTTCAAGATTACTCACACGAGGAAGGCGAAGAACGCCGATGGTACAGACCAATGGATTGAGAGACAACGTAGGTCACAAGACAACGTAGTTCATGCTCTTGTTGATGAGGATAGTGGGGAGGAATCGGATCATGTCTCTAACACCCAACGTTGACTTTTTTTGATTCGTATACTTTTGGATTGTAATATTGCTATGTTTTCTTGGATATGTATATTTTTTTTTATGATAGTTTTAATTCGAATTAGATGTACTTTTGAATGTGAATTAGATTGTAGGAAGTAGTTTATGGATGTTTAACTTTACGATGTTTAAGTGTTTGAATGTAGTTTTAAGGATATTTAGAAGTAATTTAAATTGAAACTTGAGGTTGAATTTGATTTTAGAATGTGAAGTTTATGATTGTAGAAGTACTTTGATGAATTGGACATGTTGATGAATTGCATTGTTGATTTGGTTGATGAGTGTGATTGGCAGGTGGGTTGCTGTAAAAGCAGCTGAATTTTGGAAATTTTTTTCCAGATTTTTGACCTCATGAGGTCGAATAGTCACCCAGATATTGATAATTTTCGACCTCATGAGGTCGAAATTATACTCAGCAATCATAATTTCGACCGCACGTGTTATATCCTGTATTTTCGAACGTCGGATTATTGTAAGCTGAGGTGGGGCCCACATGTCAAGAATTTTTTTTGGGGTATTTGACAAGTTATATGAATCGTATATGTAAAGTTAAACACAACTCGTGAAGGGCCCTGGGGCCAAATCAAAGTGGAAGCCCTCCAAACGAATATTTTTAAGAAAACGTTTTCGGATGACCTGAATTGGAGGGGCAAAAACGGCATTATAAGTTTAGAATTTGGGAAAACTCCGAGAAATAAAAGTTGTAGATAATTGAAATAGCTTTCCAACGGTAGGTCGTGGGCCTATAGGTGACATCGGGATAAGGAGATATGAACGTTTTAAGGAAGAAAGGTCAAGCTGGGCAGTGAAATGGGCCCAACCCGATTCCAATTCGGGTCAGGCCCATTACCCACGCTTTTTAATAGAAAAAATCAGTTTCTCTCCCTCATTTTCAGATCAAGAAGACCTGGAAAACTCTAGAGAAAAAGAGAGAGGAGAGCCTAGAGAAAAAAAACCCAGTTTTTGACCAAAATCGGAGCCCCGAATCCCGAAGCCCATGAAGAGAAAAGTGTTCTACGTCGCGTTGCCTTCGGTTTGAGCTAAAAATCAACTAAAAATAAGAGGGTGGACGTGGTGTCTGTGCACTTAAGGTATGAATAAGACTCTTTTTCATTGTTAACAAGTTTATTTAGAGTTTTAACGGATTAGAACGAAGAAAATAGCGTGATAAATTCGTTTGTTGGTATGGTTGAATTGTAGAATGGGGTTTGAAGAAAATTTTAGATGAAAACAAATGTATCTAACTTGTAGAATGTGGAGGATGTTGTTATTGATGTTGTTAGTGTTAATTTTGACCTCTTTGCGGAAATAAAATTATTAAATAGTTATATCGCGAATTGGTTGGTTGGGAAAATTTGGAAAATAATGTGCGGGCTGTTTTATGGCATATGTTGGTGTTGGAAATGATGTTAATATATTTGGTATTGTTGTTGATGTGTTGGTTGCTGAATTGTAATTCTGGGCTGGGCATATGTACAAGGGAGGTGCTGCCCAAATTTCTATAGACAATAGTGAATTAAAGAATGCTATAAGTCTAGTATTGACAATTGGTAACAATGACCATTTGTAGATTTCGGGCGAAACGGGAATTGAATCTGAACGAGCGTAGAGCGCAACTAAGGTATGTAAAGTCTCTCCCTTCATTCCTTGGCATGTTCTAAACATAAGAGGCTCGAACGCGAGCCTTAGATACGACCATGTTCCAAGAAATTAGAGATTGAAATTGGCTCCAAATCGTTCAGTAAGATTGAACTAGTTTTTTTATAAATTGTCGCCAAAGCGACCTATATGTATGTAACTTTCACAAATAAAGTCGGAATGCCCTAAAACTCTCATGGATGACTCCATAAGACCTATGATCCATAATTTACGTACGTCACCTCGGTTCAGCCCAAGATGGGCCCACAAAACCTGATATTTTCTGTATGAATCTAATTAACTCATTTCTGTCCGAAACTCACAGGTAACTTTTGGTTATTGTTCTGTCTGCCATATGATAAGTGTTATGACGATATTTATGAGTCTTATAGTATATTTTGACGTCTGGACATCTTATTCTGATGAAATCTGTCGTGCCATCCCAAATGACATATATGTATATTATGAATATTGTCTGATTACTTTGATTTGACCTACCGTTTGGCCTACTCCAGTTCATTGAGTCTGTGTAACGATTTGTATGCATATGGTTTCTCATTAGTCTGTTCGTGGATGCCTCAATGTTTCCTTCACTACGCCCGGGCCAGGTTCTGTTATTCGTGCACATTCCACTGCATTATTCACCGCGTCCCTCGGTGTGCGGGCCGGGTTCTGTTTACATCTGTATATGATTTGATGTTGTGTTTGTATGGGGATGGCGGCCAGGATGGCATATGATCTGATCTGTCTGTCCACCGCGTCCCGTACTAAGAGGGCCGGGATCTGTTACCGCGTCCCTCACCAGAGGGCCGGGATCTGATATATATGATATTTGTATCTGTATATGCTTATGACTCTGCATGCATGATTCTGTCTGTTACACTTCTGTATGTCTGATCTGGATTATGACTCCGTCTGTTACACTTCTGCATATCTGGTTTGGAATATGACTCTGTCTGTTACACTTTCGGAAATCTGAGTCGAACTATGACTCCGTCTGTTACACTTCTGCATGTCTGGTTTGGAATATGACTCTGTCTGTTACACTTCTGGAAATCTAATTCGGATAATGATCTTGTCTGTTTCACTTCTGTATGTGTGACTCAAACTATGATTCAGTCTGTTACACTTCTGTACCTCTGACTCTGATTACAATTATGTCAGCCACTTTCTGTGCCCTGATCCGTATGATGATTTTGCCAGCTATACTCTGTACCTCTAGTTCACAATACGACTCTGTCGGCTACACCCCGTACTTACGATACATATTGTGGTTCTGTCCATGCACTCTGTATTTCTATTTCGGATTCGGGTTCGACTCTGTCTGCTATATCTCTGTACTTCTGGTTCGGACTATGATTATGTTTGTTATATTTCCGCTTTACATACTCGGTACATTTTCCGTACTGACCCCCTCTTCTTCGGGGGCTGCGTTCATGCCGCGCAGGTACTCCCAGGTGAGTTGAAGACAGTATAGAAGATGTTCCAGTGCAGATGGCAAGCTCCAATTGTTCCCGGAGTGCTGCCGAGTCAGAGTTTGTATGTTATGCTTTCTGGACTACGTTAGAGACTTTGCAGACAGTGTCGTGGGTATTGTTTGTCAGTCTGTAAGCGGCTCCGTCAGTCGATATGCCGGTCTGTGTTATGTACTAAATTTTGTATGATTATAGATTTGTTCTTCTTGGAGGCTACGAGAAAGAACTTTCTGGAAAAAAAAAATTACTATGTATTTTATCTTATTCGACTTAAAAGGTTTGATGTGATTTTATGTGCAGTAAGAGTCTGAGGGTTCGTTCGGCTCTAAGTAAGGGTCGGGTGCCCATCACACCCTAGCGGAATTGGGGTGTGACAGCACGAGGTCAAACATCTGGGCACCATTTTGAATTTCGACCTCATGAGGTCGAAATCTGGCAACAATATTGCTAAATTTCGACCTCATGCGGTCGAAATTATGAATGTTTTTTATTACTTTTATTTTCTATCGTATTTCGACCAAAGGAGGTCGAAACTTTTAAATAATATTTGCGTAAAATAATATTTTCGACCGAGTGCGGTCGAAATTTTTTATTAATATTTAAATAAAAATAACTTTTTCGACCTCATGTGGTCGATTTTTTTTTTTTAATTTAGGTAGAAAACTTATTTCGACCGCGTGTGGTCGAAAATTTTCGACCACGTGAGGTTGAAAAAAATTTCACCCTAGCTGTTAGCGACCATGCCTTGCGGTCGAAATTTTGGTCAAAAATTGGCCTTTTTCGACCGCGTGTGGTCGAAAATTTTGGTTGAATTTCACTGTTTTTTAGTAGTGTCAAGACAGTACTCAAATGAAAAAAATTGCAAGATGAAAGAAAAGAATTGAACAAGGGATCTGGAAGAAAAGGATAATGATCATTGACAATGGTGTGTTTATTAGAGGAGGAGTAGAACAGTAGTATATAGTTGGTTTAGGTTTAGCTTTTGAAGAAATAATGACAAGTTGTGAGTTCGTATCTGTTTTAAAAAAATGTTTTTATTAAGTTCTAGTGTTCGATTTTGGGACAACCTGGAAATAGTTTTTCAGGAAATATTTGGTTTGAATTTCAGAAATCTAAATGTGTTCTCTATCCACAATCCTTTGGACCTATTATATTAAGGTCGTTCCCTAAATATTTTTCTCCTTTTTTGGTTATAATGACATTAGCCGCGCAGTTTTTCGCAATAGTCACGGGCCCCTGTGATGCTATTTTTTTTTCTTCTAATTCTAATAATCTCTCAGTCTCAATTGATATGACATACTTTCCTTTTAGTTTGTTTCAAAATAAAATTTTATTTCTTTATTTAGAAATAATTTATTTTTTAACTTCTTATTTGACCCCTAATGAGATGATTTATAAACGAAAGTTTAAAAAAAATAGTTCTTTTTTAAATTTTGTATCCAATCAAACTTTGCCACATACATTGAGACGGAGAGCGTAATAGAGGTCAAGATTAATAGCTCTAGGTAAAAACATCACCTTTCCTTGAAATATTTATTATATTAATCTACTTAGCTTCGTCCAATAGATCTAGTATAGTTGACCAATCTTTCAATAAACTATTCACACGAAAGCACAATTAATTGCGGAATTGAAGTTTGCATTAAAATATAATCATTAATTGATATTTGGTCTTTCTTGTAACAATCTCGATCCCTCGTTCTCCATAATTGTGTTTAAAAGTATTTTTGAACATGCTATTATATATGTACAACTACCTGTGACTTGTTTGATGCTTGAGCTAGGACTCGAGGGGTTCAGACAAGAGTCTATATAATTTGAAGCTTAACTAAAGGGGTCGTGAAGAAGGCCAAAGGCCCAATCCATGTATTCTGGAATAACTAAAGGGGTTCTGCAATCGCGGAAAACCCTGGGTATATATAAGGCAGAGACTGTTGAGTATTAATGTTTCTGATGATAACAAACAAGTTGTACTCTGTGAAGGAATTGTGCTAAGAACCAGATCTTTACTGCTATGCATTACGAGCTGAAAAGTGTTTGTGTGTTGAGATCTTTTGTTGAGATATTCTTAAAAAATATATATGAGAATACACATGTGTATTTCCATTATTATTCGTACAATATATTTTGGATATTCACAATATCTTTCTATAGTATTTGAGTTGTAAAAGAATTCTGTGTGAATGACCCAATAGGAGTTATATTTGGTAAAACATGGTTTGAGAATCCTTTTTGGTTAAGGACTATGATTTAGTTTCAATGTCCTTACTTTATAAGACCTCTGAAATAAGTGATTTCTCTTTATGTGCTTACTAATGGAATAGTATATATTATATACCTTTTTGCAGGAAAGTATTCATTAATACAAATTGAGAGATAGAGCAACAATCCTAGAGCTTTCAAGTAACTCATTTTTCTTGAAAAGCATGAAGACAGATCATCTAAGAGTGTGAAGAACCAGGCTGAAGACTTTGGTTCCTGTGTCATTGTCTCTATACATCGAGTCTAGTTCTAGTTCAATTGTATTAGGATTTTGAGTTGTAATCATATACTTACTTAGAAGCTTTGTAAGGTCGTTGTTTGTTCGGCGTGAAGAAGCATTATGTATTTATTTTCAAGTCACAGTGGCTTGAGTTAAGTATGACAATCGAGTGACTGTTGATGTCGAAGCCTAGAGTTAAGTCTAAGATTGCAAGGGTTTGTAATATGAATTTTTGGCTCACTTTGTTAGTGGAGTTTGGATTTAAATCCTACTGAGATTGGTCGTATTTTTTGCATCTTTTGAGCTGGGTGTTTTTCCATATTAAAGCTTATATTATTCAAACTATCCGCGCTTCATTGTTTTTTGTTGTCAAACTAAATACTCATAAGGACCATGTTCTATTATTGAGAAACAAAATTTTAATAGGAGATGAAAGTTAAATACGATCTAATTCACCCCTCCCTTTTGAGTCGTTAAGCAGTAGCCAACTAACAGTTGGTATCAGAGCAGGTTATCACATACTAGGCTAAAACCTTTGAGTGATCCCTCAAGATGAGTGCAACACCTGACATGAACAAATAGCAGTGCACTACTCGACCACAACTATTCAATGGACAGTACTACAGTTGATGAAAAGCAAGAATGGAGAATTTTCTATTTGCAGAGAATTTATGAGTTGTGGAACATCTAATGATAGGAGACACCTAAAGGAGCCAACAGATTTAAATTATGGATTATAAAATGATGGAGAAAAACGCCAAGTGCAAAAAGATCTTTATATGCAGCCTTGATCACGATGAGTACAATCGAGCAGCTTGCTCAAATGCTAAGAAAATTTAGTATTTACTCAAAACTGCTCCAAGTTGTGAATTTACGTGTTTTCATACCATGTGCTTCAGTTTTGCTAACCTCTTAAGCATGATTTTATGTCATTTCTTATTTTGGTTTTTGTGTTTTTAGGAATTTGAAGTTGAAGTGTCAAGATTGTCAAAAGTGAGAAAAAAATTATTTTGCTAAGACTCTACAGTCCCACATGTGTTTTGTTGAGTGCAAAATGATTGCAATTTGCAACAGATAGTCTGAAAAATGGTTCAGCATTTTTCTAAGGTTTATGCGAGGTCACAGATTGATTTTGCCGATCGAAGTAATTTTGTTGACCGCAGAATGAATCTACTAGATGTAGATTGAATTTTCTTGTCGTGAAATCAATTCGCTGGTTGCCAACTGAATCCTCAAACAACAAAATGGCCACGAAATTTATAGTAGGGAATTTTTGGCAAAATTTGAATTAGGGTCGTTCTAATGAAATAATTTTAGCGTAATACATATTTTAGTGAAAAATTTAGTGGAGGTACATTGAAATATTCTACTTATTATCATGAGGCGTACGCCTTGATAAGGGATTTGGCTACTTGAAAACATTACTTATGGTCGCGTGAGTTTGTGCTAGAGACTAACCATGAGTCATTAAGATACTTGAAAATCCAAGGTATGTTCAGTAGGAAACATGCCAAGTGGGTGGAGTTCTATGAGACATTTCCGTATGTGATTTCATACAAGCAAGGTAAGAACAACATGGTGGCTGATGCATTATTCTGAAGGTACATTTTTGTCTCTACTCTTTCTTCTATGCTAGTGAGATTTGATCACGTTAAGTATTTATATGTTGATGATTTAGATTTTAGAGTTGCTTTTGTTGCATGTCTGAAGGGACCCATTGAGAAGTTCACTTTGCGTGATGGTTTCCATTTGAAGGAAAATAAGTTATGTGTGCCAATATGTTCATCACGTAAGGTTTTTGTAAGAGATGCACATTGTAGGTATGGGACACTTTGTAGTGCTAAAGACCTTAAATATACTTGCTGATTTTTTTTTACCTGGAATGTGCATGGATGTAAAAATTATTTTCTGCACAATCTTTAGAATGTAAACATGCTAAATCTAGGATTTCACCAGATGAGTTGTACACGTCATTACCTGTTTCGATTTCACATGTAATATATATCTTTATGGATTTTGTATTAGGTTTTCTAAAAATAAAGTATGGTAAGGATAGTGTCTTTGGTATGGTGGATAGATTCTCTAAGATGTCTCGTTTCATTCCATGCTTGAAAATTAATGATGCTTCTAATGTGGCTGATTTGTTTATTAAAGAAGTTGTGAAATTTCATGGCGTACCTAGAACTATTATTAGTGATAGGGATGTTAAGTCTTTAAGCCACTTGGTGTGTTCTTTGGGAAGGTTAGGGACCAAATTGTTGTTTTCCAACTATTGTGACCCATAAACTGACAGGAAAACTGAGGTGGTGAATAGAACTTTAGGTAGCATATTGTGGGTTGTTTTAAAGGGTAAATTAATTTCTTGGGAGGATCACTTTCCTTTAGTGAAATTTTCTTATAATAGAACTATTCATACTTCTACTCGGTTCTCTCCTTTAAAAGTTGTTACGTTTATGGTCTGAATCTCCTTACTCCCCTTAGTTTAGTGTCATTGTCTACTAATGATGTTGTCAGACTTGATGGAAAGAATAAAGCTGAGATGATGAGAAAGACATATAAGCATGTCGCTTTGAAGAGAAACTGTAACAACCCGTTTGGTCGTAATTGCACTTTTGACTCACTTTCCCCCATGACCCTTCCCCGACCCCTGTTAGTATATTTTGACCCACGGGGATGGGCGACACGGAACCTGAGATAATCGGGTGAGTTTTATGGTGACTTATGAGAATTAGAACCTTAAAGCGAAAAACTTTTGACTGATAGTTGACTTTTATGTAAATAGACTATTTTCAGAAATTTTTGTATTCCATGGGATTTAGAGGGTTGATTATGACTTGGTGGGGGTATTCGGTTCGGTTCCCGAGGCAATCGGGAGCATTTTGGGCTATTGGTTGGAAAGTTGGTTTTTGACCGTTGGGGGTTGACCCAGTCAAACAGACCTTCGATGGAAATTTTGAGACCATGAATAAGTTAGTAGCGTGTTTTTACGTATGTGTGCATATCTGTTTTGTATCTAGGAGGTCTCGAGTGGATGTCGGGATTTGGGGTGAACTTGGTGAAAAATCAGAAATATGCTGGTTTCTGGTGTCTCGCTCCAGCGAGACTAGGTGCTCCCTAACGGACCCACCTCAGCGAGGCTTGGTCCGCAAACGCAGAAGTTCTATTGTTTTACTGAAATCCGCCCCAGTGGATGGTCCTCCGCCGAGGCAAATCCGCGAAAGCGGAATACGCTGAATCATATTCATTAAATACCTAATTTGAACCATTCATTTCCAATTCCCAAAATTGATTCTCCAAGTGACTCAAGGGCGATTCGAAGTGTTTTCTGAGTGGATTCATATTAGGGTAAGCCTCTTCCACCTTGTTCTTAATTATTTTTCCTAAGCTTGAAACCTATGGTGAAATCTAGAAAGCTAGTTGGACAAGATGAGTTTCAACCTTAATTTTATTATTTGAATTTTATACTATGGATGTGAATTAAATTGATGAATATTGCTATTCTAATCAATTAATCTTGTGAGTTAGTAACTAATAAGCTTGAATCTCCAATTTGAGTTGAGAAATTGATTATGGAAAATTAGGGTTTATGCCTAAATTGGGGGATTTCTCTTGAATGATGAAATTGATCAATAATTGAGCTTAATTAGCAATTGGAGAGTATAATTGAACTTCTAGAACGTTGGGTCACCAATTCCATTTTTAAATACTCGTTTTACCCTTGTGGGCCCGATTTCTCTCTTTTCCTTAGTTGATTTGGGTTCGAACTAATGTATGGCAATATAGGTATCGTTATTCCCCGTTTCTAACTTAGATTCTGATAATGACTAGAATTTGAGTATTCGGAGGCTTTTCGGAAGGGCAAGGCTTAGATTTGACAGTTTGTGGCACCAGCTCAGCATCGAGGTAGGTTACTGTAACGGTTTGAATTTTCACGGGTGGGGTTAGCGCTCGGAAAAGCTACTTCAAAATCGTTGGTGCTCTTTCGGACTTTGTTTTAAAAGAGTCGCCACCTAATTTTTAGAAAATTAGGAAAACCAATTTTGAAGGGTTTATTCATTCGCTGTGAAAAATCCTTCTTAATTGAAAGTTCTAGGTAAGGGTTTTGGTGATCCCCTAGGGAAGGTGTTAGGCACCCTAGTATTAAGGATCCACACTATACGGTTGACCTTCGAGTTTCAATGTGTGGGTATTTGCATGAACTGTTTATTTAGTGTAAATTCCCGTAAAATCTATCTTGTTATTTGCATATCAAGTTCTTTTCTTGAAAAATTTGAGTGTAGTTCCCTTATATATGAGCTATTTTTACTTTGAATCTATCACATATAAAGAATATGTTTCCTCTTATATATGAGGATAAATAATCTTTTGCAGAGAAGAAAATGTGTTAGAATGAAGTATATATGTTTTTAGTTCATGCTTCACACTTGGTTCGGGTCAAACACATACGCACGCTAAGAAACTCTCACCTATTACTTCTATTAAAGATAATTTAAACCATGGGGGAAAATAGGTTGCTATGTATTCTGTAATAAATAATAATAAATAAAAAAAGAGAAATGATTTTTAGAAAGCTGGTTAAGTCGTTGATGGGCCTGAAATTCAATTGGTCCAACGCATTCATTTTAATTGTGGCCTCTTAGCCTAAGTTCTTTTTTTTAGAAAATTAAGACAAAATATTATTTTAAATAAAATACCGATAGCCTAATTTCAAAAAAATATAAGCTAATTCCTTTAAATGAAAGAATAATTAAATTAATTGAGACTAAGGCAAAAATCAAGAAAAAAGGAAAGTATATATATGAAAAGGGGTTAGTTTTGCAATAATTATTATTTAATTAATTAACTAACCTAATTAAATCATTAAAGGGCGATTATACTTATTTTTTGTAAAGATCAGGAGTAGTGAAGCAAAGGTAAATAATTTATTACTTAAACTATTTAACTTATCCAAATTGAGGTAAAAATAAAAAGAGAAATGTTAAACACAATAATTTTAAATGACTAAACAAGAATAATTCAACCAAATATCTTGAAAATTATTTATTATTCTCTAAATAAAATATGATGCATGAAAAATCTTTTTACTGATTTAAAAGGAAGAAATATTGACCTAGGCATTTTTTGTAAAAATCATTTAAAGCCATTAGAGATATTTAGCTTATTCACTTACTACCCAGGGACCCCAAGTGATTAAAATGACTTACGGGCAGTCAAATATTAGGTGTCAATAGCTGCCCCTTCGGTGTTCGGGGATGGCGGGACCATCCCTGAGAAACGAAATTTGACTAACCCTAATTTTTGACTGACTCGGCTTATCGAATCCTTTTGTCTCTATGCAATTTCCACATACATGGCCGGACTCTGGTTTCCGGGTTTCCTACATATCTCATGTCGTATGAGAATTCAAGCCATTTGTAGTTTGACTCAACTAAAACTTTAAGTGATTTGTAAGAAGCTTCCTGGGCATCCCAACATAGTGACTAGGTTTCCCAAGGAGTCCTGTTAGGATGTTACCGACTCTTGGGGCTTGAGTTTGCCTACATATCCCTAGTTCCTAGGAATTAGGTCACATGTAGTTCGACACGCTAGAGAGAAGTAAATCTCTTATGCGGGGGTACTCTCAGACTTCCCGGTGTGTATTTGACCGGTTACCATTTTTTTTAAAAAACAAAAGGAAAGAGAGAAACAAGACAAGTAGTGGCTGAGTCTGAGGTTGGATGGCTTGCGAATCCCGGCCGTAGAGCTTGACTCTCATGGGCACCCTATCTTGACCGGTTGCGTAAGAAAAGTTCCACGTTTGCTCCACAAGTGATCTGGATCTGACTCAGTAACCGGCTCTCTTTGGGCGGCTGTGTGCTCTTTTCTTGATTTTGACGATATGCAGATATTATTGTGGAAATTTAGATGAATGGCCCTCTTGGCTGTTTGTATGAATGATCCTCTTGGCTGTTTGTATGAATGGCCTTCTTGGCTTGTTTGTATGAATGGCCCTCTTGGCTGTTTGTATGAACTGCCCTTGGCTCGTTTATATGAATAGCCCTCTTGGAAACTTTCAAATAAAGAATTTGAAAGTAATTAAGAGACGACAGATATGGCCCTTGTGGCTGGATGATCTTTCTTTCGTCCGTAGTGTGGGCTGTGACCCTCGTGGTCGGATATGCCCCCTTTGTTTTTGTCATGACCTTTTTGGTCGAATGTCTTTATGCTCATTCATTGTGACCCTTTGGCCAGATGTGTCTTTGTCATTCGCTCTTTGTGACCTTTTTGGCCAGACACATCTTTACTACCTACTTCCGTTGTGATCCTTTTGATCTATCTCCTCTGTTTGGGATCTTGCCTTTGCTTTGCTGCTATCCTGTAACAAGGAAAACCTGCATCTACAAATATATATATATTGTGAGTTTCCTAAGAAGTCGATTAACGTGGTCGCCTTCCTGCCCGGTGTCTCTTCCTGATTCCACTTTGAACCCTTTTGGGCTCGGTATTTCGAGAGATGTTTTTCGGATGTATTTGTACTAATCTTTTTCAAAGTAAAGTTTATAAAATACCCGTTGTTTTCCCTTTTTAGCAGTGTTTTAATTCGTTTGTGTCACGACGTGTGTCTTCTTTGAACGAGGTCTGCCGATTCTTCTTGGTAGCATGGTTGCTGACTTAGAATTTTTTAGATCCTTTCTCAAAAATTCTGGCCCGATTTCAAGACTCGCTCTGGTCGTCCCTTATGTTGCTCTGCTGAGTGGAAATTTTTTAGGTCCCCTAAAAAATTCTGCCCCAGTGTACGGTTCCACTTTGCCTCTTCTTTTGTTGACCACCCTTGATAGGAATTTTTGAGGTTTCCTCAAAAATTCTGCCCCAGTGTAGGGTTGGTATTTTCCGATTCTTGTACTGACCCTCCCTAGCCCAATTTCGTTGACTCTTTCGCTTTACTATCTCTGAGGTGTCCTAGGAATTTTTTGGTTTTTCTTTTATGACGACCAAGCTCGAGAGCTCCTACGTGTGCTGTCGTAGCAGGAATTCAGGTCGAACGTAGTTCAGAATAAAGTAATTGAGTTTTTGTTTTACTAATAAAGAGACCGAGTCCGGTGTGGATTGCCTACGTATCCCATCGTGGGGAATTTAGGTCATTGCGTAGTTCATTACAAAGATGGTTTGTTTTGCTCCCATTCTAGTACGATTACAAGAAAAAAGGTGCAATTACAAAGAAATTAGAAATGCGAAAGCAAAATAGGATCCTAAACATAGTATCTCTTGAGTGCGTCTGCATTGATGGCTTTGGGCCACTTTTGCCCGTCCGTCTCGGCTAAAACCACAGCTCCTCCTGAAAGTACTTTCCTGACCATGTATGGTCCTTGCCAGTTCGGTGCGAATTTCCCTTTATACTCCTCTTGGTGAGGGAAGACTCGCTTGAGCACGAGTTGTCCGATTTGGAAAAGTCTAGTTCTGACCGTTTGTTGAAGGCTTTAGAAATTCTCTGTCTGTACAGCTGTCCGTGGCACATTGCCACCATTAGTTTTTCATCTATCATGGCCAATTGTTCATAATGGTTCTTGACCCATTCTGCGTCTTTCAGTTCTGCCTCCTGGATAATTCTGAGCGAAGAGATTTCTACCTATGCGGGTATGACTGCTTTCATACCATAAACGAGAAGGTATGGAGTTGCCCCGGTGGAAGTTCTGGTTGTTGTTTTGTATCCCAACAGAGCATAAGGCAGCTGTTCGTGCCAATTTTTGTAGTTGTCAACCATTTTCCTCAAGATCCTTTTGATGTTATTATTGGCAGCTTCTACAGCTCCGTTCATCTGAGGCCGGTAGGCGGTAGAGTTCCTATGAGTGATTTTGAATTGCTCACTGATGTCCTTCATCAAATGACTATTCAGATTGGCGCCATTATTCGTGATGATAGATTTCGGTACACCGAAACAACATATCAGATTGTTTTTGACGAAGTCAGCTATCACTTTCTTGGTCACTAATTTGTGGGAAGTTGCCTCCACCCATTTGGTGAAATAGTCTATGGAATCTAAGATGAAACGATGTCCATTCGAGGCCGGAGGTCAATGGGTCCTATGATGTCCATTCCCTACGCCACGAAAGGCGTGGGAGCACTCATCGCATGCAATTCTAATGGTGGACTTTGATTAGATCCTCATGTATCTGACATTGATGGCACTTTTGCACGGATTACAGGAATCATGCTCCATGGTCATCCAGTAGTACCCTGTCTTCAGGATTTTCTTAGCAAGGATGAATCTGTACATCTTTCAGCAGCTTCGTGGCCTCTTCGGCATCCACGCATCTGAGCAAACCGAGATCAGGGGTTCTTTTGTACGACACTTTCTTGTTCAAGAAAAAGCTATTGACCAATCTCCTAATGGTTTTCCTTTGATTTGTCGAACTCTCTGGTGGATATTCTCCTTTTCCCAGGTAGACCTTGATGTCAACGTATCATGGTCGGCCATCTAGCTCTGCCTCTACAGAGGCACAATGGCCCTGCTCTTACTTTAGTGTGATCTCCAATGGATCAATGTGGGCGCTCTCAGGATGTTGGATCATAGATGCTATCATGGATAAAGCGTCTGCGAACTAGTTTTTAGCCCTTGGCATATGTCTGAAGTCAATACTCTTGAATATCCCGCACAATCTTTGTGCTAAATTCACGTATAGGAGTATTTTATCATTTTTGGTCACCTAGTTTCCCTTTACTTGGTTGATGAGTAGATCGGAATCTCTGATTACCAACAATTCTTGTATGTTCATATCTAGCGCCATCCTGAGGCCTAGGATGCATGCCTCGTATTCCGCCATATTGTTGGTGCATTTGAAATTGAGCTTAGCGGCCATCAGATAGTGTTGACCTATCTCCGATATCAATACGGCTCCAATGCCTGATCCTTTGTGGTTGACTGCACCATCAAGAAACAGTTTCCAGCCCGAATATGGTTCCACCACCTCTTCTTCCATGGCCATCACCTCTTCATCTTGGAAGAAAGTCTATAATGGCTCCAATTCATCATCCACGAGGCTTTCCGCTACGAGGTCCTCCAAGGCTTGTCCTTTGACTGCTTTTTGTGCTACGTACACGATGTCGAATTCGCTCAGCAGCATTTTCCACTTAGATAATTTTCCTATGGGCATTGGTTGATGGAAGATGTATCTTAGCAGATCCATTCGGGAGATGAGGTGAGTGGTGAACACTGACAGGTAGTGCCTCAACTTTTGGGCGATCCAGGTTAAAGCGCAACAAGTCTTCTCCACAAGCGTGTACCACGCTTCGCAAGAGGTAAACTTCTTACTCAAGTATTAGATGGCATACTCCTTTTGCCCTCTTCATCGTGCTGGGCGAGCATGCACCCGAAAGATTTTTGCGATATCGACAGGTACAGTAACAGAGGACTCCCTGGCCTGGGTGGTACCAAGACTGGAGGGTTGGGAAGATATCTCTTGATCCTGTCAAATGCCCCTTGGCACTCTTCTGTCCAATTTGTAGGAGCATCCTTCTTGAGCAACTTGAGGATAGGCTCTATAATCATAGTTAACTGGGCTATGAACCGTCCAATGTAGTTCAGCCTCCCCAGGAAGCTCATGACCTCTTTCTTGGTTTTGGGAGGCCGTAGCTCTTGAATTGCTTTAATCTTGGTAGGATCTAGTTCGATGCCCCTACGACTAACTATGAATCCCAACAATTTTCCCGCGGGCACTCCGAATGCGCACTTTGCGGGATTTAACTTTAAATTGAATTTGCGAAGTATGTCGAAGAACTTACGCAAGTGCGTAGTATGCTCCGCACTTTCCCTTGATTTTATGATGATATCATCCACATAGACTTTGATCTCCCGATGCATCATATCGTGGAACAGGGTAGTCATGGCTCTCATGTACATGGCGCCGGCATTTTTGAGGCCGAATGGCATCACCCTGTAGTGGTAGATTCCCCAAGGGGTGATGAAAGCTGTTTTTTCAGCATCTTCTTCGCTTATGAGTATTTGATGATATCCGGCGAAACAATCCACGAACGACTGCAGCTCATGCTTGGCGCAGTTGTCTATCAGGATGTGGATGTTTGGAAGTGGGAAGTTATCTTTTTGACTGGCCCGATTGAGATCTCGGTAGTCTACGTATATTTGGATCTTCCTGTACATGCTTTCCATAACGTCCTTATTTCCAAAAAGCTTGAAGTTCATGATTCTCAAGTTCTTGTGATGTTTAAGATAGATGTTTTCTATGAAGATAATGATGATGTTGATGATCCCATTTCTAGAAATTCCATAGTTTATGGCTTGGATGCTATTATGAGATTATTGAGCTTATTTCATGATTTTTTTGATTTCGTTCATCGTTGTTGATCTCAACTTATGATACTTGTTCCTTCAAGGTGAGATATAGCGTTGATGATTGTTCCATAATATAAATCGGAGGTTGCCGACCTTACGTCACTCTGATAAAGTAGTAGCTTTTAGTTGGGCTCTCATGCATGTTACCTATATTATATATGTATATATGGGATATGGGGAAAGGTGAGGCGTTGTATATGCATAAACACCTGATCAGCTGGTATACTATGATATCGTTCAGGACGCGAGATGCCCGGACGCGGGATTTATTGTTAAATGGATCGGGCCGTTCGTTCCACGACAACATATGTAATGATGATATGATATATAGATCAGGCTGCACGTTTCACAGCACCATTATGCTATATATTTATGAGAAATGTTTTTTTAAAAAGGAAAGCTAAGCATGCATGATGTTCGCCTTAAGAGGCAATCAGACGTAAAGGTATCCTTATCATATGTTATGTTCCCTATCTCTTGTTATGTTGTTATTCATGCCTGACATACCCAGTACATTGCTCGTACTGACGTCCTTTCTAGTGGACGCTGCGTTCATGCCCCCAGGAAAATAGGAAGACGGCCCAGACCCTTAGGAGCTTCACCAGCGGAGTCTCAAGAGCGCTCCACCTGTTTCGGAGCTGCAGTCTACTGGTATTACTCATCTGTGTATATACTTGGGCATGGAGGAGTGCTACCCCGTCCCGTCCTTATAATTTCTAGTACTCTATATAGAGGCTCGTAGACAGATGTATGTAGCTAGACGTTCCATAACCTTATCAGTTCATATTGTCATATAATATTATAGCAGCCTTGTCGGCTTGTGTTTATGGGCATAGCTGTTGATGATTATATAGTGAGGTGCCATTATCTTGTGATATATGCCCTTACAAATTATGATACTCCCATGAGTTAGCTTTGTGGCCCACCTAGAAATGATTATGAGACGTATGTTTAGAGGTGCTCGGTAGGTTAGCTCTAGGTGCCTATCACGGCCCTTCAGTTGGGTCGTGACAAAAGCGGTATCAAAGAAGTTCTTCCTAGGGTATGTCTACGAGCTGTGTCCAGTAGAGTCTTATTTATGGGTGTGAAGCGCGCCACACTTATAAACAGGAGGTTGCAGGGCATTTAGGAATAATTGACCCTTCTTTCTCATCTTAGATCGTGTGATAGATATATGTTACCAGGATTCCCTTTTTCCTAACTGTGTGTTATGTTTTCGGCGATGCCTATGATGTGAAAAGCAACAGCAGCACAAAAGGGTAAGACAGTGGCCGGAAAGAGGTTTGAGCGGGAGCCGCCGACAAATATAGAGGAGGGTAAGTCTCAGAATGAGGTTGCATCTCGGACCTCTCATACTCTACCCGTTTCAGAGGAGCATGAAGGGGCTTTAGCTCCAGCTCTAATACCCCCAGTCTCTCCACCAGATGCCTTTGATCAGGAGATGAGACTGGCCATCCTTTTTTTTACTCAGTTAGTAGCCGCTCAGGCTCAACGACAGGGTGTAGGCCATGGTGATAGGGGTCAGAGGAAGAGAGTCAGGTCTTCAGGGTTTGACAGTGAGTTCGGTGGGGGTCAGAGGCAACACTATTTTAAGCACTCAGGCCAGTCAGTGGCTAGTGCACCTCCTCGAATTGCAGGCAAGATTTGATCGTCCTAATTATTTCAGACCGGGTCAGAGTTCCAGAATTTTCAATTTCCAGATTAGGATTGGTTCCAATCAGATAAGACCACATGTACCACGATGTACTCAGTGTGGTAAGTTGTATTGGGGATTGTGCCTATTGGGATTAAATATTTGTTATGCCTGTGCTCGGCCAGGCCATATTATGCGTGACTGTCCATGGATACCTGGTAGAGATCGAGGAAGAGCATCAAGATCGAGTGGTCCTCAACATCATACCTACGCATTAGCTAGGCGACAAGATCCTGAGTCTTCACCCGATGTTCTTACAGGTATATTGCTAGTATTTTCTCATGATGTGTATACATTAATTGACCTGGGTTCTAATGAGATGTTAGTATGATTAGATGGGGGTTGTAACTTTTTCTCAAAGCAAGAAATCGAAGGGATATGTAAACGCTTAAATATGACCCTTGAATATAAATATGCCAATGATTTATGAGTATAAAGGGATAGAAAAGGTAAGGGAACGATATATGTTACTAACAGAGCCAGATATCGACAGTAGCTTTTTATCGTATGAAGTACATTAGCAAGGATGTTGTACGGAGGTACGAGTATAAGGATATATGGATATAAGACAAAGTTAGGACTAAGGTATAGAAAGATTCTTTTTCAGGAGTCCTCTTGTCACAAGATTATTGTGTTAGTAATATAAGGCTAAATAGCTAATGAAGGATGTGAACGATGCTTTGAAGGAATTGGTTATATGATGGTAGATGAATGAGTTGGAAGTCGTGAGTTGATATAAGATATACCCTTCATTAAGGATATGAATTTGTAGTTTAAAGGAGGCTTGTCTAAAGACCGAGTGTTTATGTAGTGAAGAAAAGGAGGAACATTAACAGTCAGGGCAGATTTTGAGAATAAAATTGATGCTAGATACCGTCACGGTGATGAAATGGGAAAGCGAATAATAGGAGAAAGGTAATCATGGAAGAAAAGTAAAGAAACTATGAAGATCCTTTTGATGAAAGATTAGACCGATCCAGGATAAGTATATCTACGAGAATATGTGACTCGTTACAAATATGTGCAACTAACTAGATAAATCCAGACGATAAATAGTCACAACTAAGATTTGCTGAGGAATTGCTGTGAGCATGTACTTACAAGGGAAAGGAGACCTAATGGGATGTTAAATATAGAATAATGGGCTAACACCCTAAGGGGGGAAAATGAGACAAACAAGTATTGGATCAGGAGTATGCTTTGTTAGAAGTTGGAAAGATAGTAACAAAAAGGAATCGGGAACTACCTCAAAAAGGATAAGGTTGGGAGATAAGGTTCCAAGGAGAGTCTTACCCAAAGTTCCAAGAAAAAGATGCTACGACAGTAATGAAGAAACAAAGAAAGATTGGGTATGACTGTTACACCTCGGACTTTTTGTACGTTGAGCTGTGAATAGACTAACACAAGCTTAAAGGGAACATGGAGTCCATATGGCCTCAAAGAGAGTACTTGATAGCTTCAAAGAGTATACGACAAGATTTTGAAGTCATACGACTTGGAGAAACTAAGTTCGTCAAAGGAAGTGAACTATAAGTTGTGTTTGGGAAGATTTCGTAACAACCGAGCTAACGCTGATTTAGTAATGCCTTGAGGAGAAGTTATAAGGCTCCTTAGATTGTTAATGAAGTATTATACAAGTCTCAAGAAGGTTCCACAAGGATTGGAAGTCGAACAAAACAACGGGATCAACTACAGAAAATGTGAGTTATACGGCCACCTATACGGTCCGTATAACTTATACGGTCCATATAAGGGACCGTATAACCTGTCTAGAGAGGGGTCTTTCACTGGAGGTATTATACGGTCACTTATACAGACCGTATAAGTTATAGAGACCGTACAATCCTTGTCGGGCAGCCTTTTAATTTTATAAAAGAGGACCCCAAATTCATTTCTCTCATTTCTCATCTTGTCCAACTCTCTCAAAACCTCTAGAACCTTCTCCAAACCATATCAACATATACCCAAAGAAAAATCAAAGATCAAACACCAAGGATCAGGAGAACCAAGTGTGTGGATGCTTACTAGGGTTGATACAAGTCAAGAATTTCTTTAGTAGTGAAGTTGGGGTTCTTCTCAAGTGGAGTATCTTCACCCAAAAGATCATTCTAACATAATCAAAGGTGAATTTCACACTTATGTCATGTTATTAAAGGTACTGAGTTGTTGAAAGACTGGGATTGAATAAAAATGTAGAATGTGAGCTCAAATATGGAAATAATGATATTTTGAATAGTAAATTAATTTGAGTCATGATACTTAGTATGAGATGAGTGTAATATCATTATGAATGATGTTAGTAATGTTGAAGAAGTATTATGTGAAGAATAGAAATGGTGTTGTATTGTACTCATAGTTATGAATGGGTTGAAAGAGAATTGTTAGGATTGAATAATGTTTAACTTGAAGTTTATTGATTAAGATATTATGGGTGTTGCTATTGCTATTTGGGAGTTGTGTATTATATGGAGAAAGCTGTCGAAACAAAGGAAATGCTGCCCAACTTTTGTTAACCCGTAGTCGCTTTAGCTTAGACTTAAGCGTGCTTTTAATGATCTAACCTTGGTATGAATTCTCTTGGATGTAGAGTTGTGAGCTTGGAAGGAGAGCGCTCAGTTGTTAAGGAGATGTAAAGGTATGTAAGGCTAGTCTCCTTCTTTCAAAGGCATGATTCCTATGTTATGATTTCTTTTCTATATTCCCGTGACCTTCTTACATCCTAATAGATGAAAGTTAATGGTTTTTAAAAGCTCCTTATGGGATAGAGATGAGATATGTTTTATGATAATGATGAGGTTGATGGTTTTAATCCTAAAGATTCAAAAGTTTATAAATTGATGCTTTTATAAGGTTTATGATCTCATTCTATGTTTTTCTTGATGATTGTTCATTGTTGTTGGTCTCACCTCATATTACTAGTCCCTTCAAGGTGAGGCATGACGATCATGGCTATTCCATAACATAATCGGAGCTCACCGACCTTACGTCACTCCGATAGAGTTATAGCTCTTCTTGAGCTCTCATGCATGAATTATGTTATGTATACGTATGATTACACCCCGCCTATATGGTCGGGCAGGCTCCACTACGACAGGCGTAGTGGGCAGCTATGATGATGATTACACCGTGTCTATATAGCCTGGGCAGACACCACTAGTGGGCTACTTGAGATGTTCACCTCGGACGCGGGAGGCCCGGACGCGGGCTAATGATGATTACATTGTACCCATATTGTCGGGCACTTTATACATATGTATGCATGATATGATGTTTGTTGCTAGCATGCATGATTCCACCTTAAGAGGCAATCAGTTACAGGTTATCTCTTTATCTCGTGTTCTCTTATTTCTTTATTATGTTGACATATATGCCTTACATACTCATTACATTGTTCGTGCTGACGTCCTTTTATTTTATGAACGCTATGTTCATTCCCACAGGCAGACAGGGAGACGGTGTAGACACTTAGAAGCTTTTTCAGTAGATTTGCAGGAGAACTCCACTACTCCGGGGTCGCCATTTCTTGGTATATTCTTTTGGGTACATATTAGGGCATGGCGGGGTCCTAGCCTGTCCTTATGGTTACAGTACTCCAGTTAGAGGCTCATAGATACTTATGTATGGGTTGTAGATGCTATGTGATCTCTTCATTGTATGTTCTGTATGTTAATATTTTTTTGTAGCCTCACGGGCTTGTTCACATATACCTGTTTTGGGAGATATCCGGTGGTTATTTCATAATAGGTCTTGTGTTGAGAATGATGTATGTTTAGGTTGAGTAGGATAGATAGCATAAGGAGTGGTGCTTGGTAGTTAGCTCCGGGTGCCCGTCATTGCCCACTAGTTGGGTCATGAAAAAGTTGTATCAAAGCTGTTCCGTCGTAGGATGTGTCTACGAGCCGCGTCTAGTAGAGTCTTATTTATGGGTGTGAAGCGCGCCACACTTATAAACAAGAGGCTGTGGGACATTTAGGAATAATGACTGTCTTTCTTCTTCGTAGATCGTACGATAGAGCTATGTTATGAGATTTCCTTTTTCTCTAATTATGCGTTGTGATTTCAGCAATGCCGGTAAAGAGGAAAGCAATAGCCTCCCAGAAGGGCAAGACTGCGATAGGAAGGAAGAATGAACAGGAGTCTTCGGTAAATATGGAAGAGGGTGAGTCCCATAATGAGGCTCCATCTCATTCCTCTCACACTCCGCCTATATTAGAGAAGCATGAAGGGGCCTCAGCTCCAGCTCCAGTGCCTCCAGTTCCTCCACTGGGTGCTTCGGGTCAGCAGATGACCAAGGTTATTCAGCTATTGACTCAGCTAGTCACTGCTCAATCTCAGCGGCAGAATGAGGGTCCAGGTGACAGAGCGGCTAGAGCAAGGATCCGTGACTTTATGTGTTTGAATCCTCCAGAATT
Organism: Lycium barbarum; assembly: GCF_019175385.1. NCBI lineage: Eukaryota > Viridiplantae > Streptophyta > Magnoliopsida > Solanales > Solanaceae > Lycium > Lycium barbarum. The sequence goes on along the minus strand of NC_083342.1, from coordinate 78,694,264 downwards.
TTTTGGGTCGAAGCCGAATGAAGACCCACAGGGTTTATAGATGAGATGTTGAGGACGCTGAGAGTAATACATGCTTCTAATACTGAGTCGGTGGAGTTAGAGTCCCATAGACTACGGGATGTCGCCATTCTATGGTATAATAATTGGATATCTTCGAGGAAGGAAAATGCACCTCCCCTGTTTGGCAGGAATTCATAGATGCTTTCATCCGCCACTATTTACCACCCGAAGTTCGAAGGGCCCGAGCTGACAGGTTTTTTAATCTAAAGCAAGGAAATATGAGTGCTCGGGGGTATAGTCTACGCTTCAATTCATTGGCCCGATATGCTCCGAACATGGTGGCCGATATGGGAGACCGAGTACATAAATTTGTGAGTGGCTTAGGGCCACATTTGATTAAAGATTATTTGACAGCTTCACTACAGGAAGGGATGGATATCTCCCGTATTCAGGATCATGCTCAAAATTTGGAAGAGAAACAGCAGCCGCAAAGGGGTGAGTGTGACATGGATAGAGGGCATAGTAAAAAGGCTCAATCTGCCGGTGCTAGTAGTGAGTATAGAGGGGGTCAGCGGAAACAGTACTCCAAATATTCGGGCCAGTCCGCGACTAGTGTACCTCCTCGATTTGCAGGCGTGGGATTTGATCGCCCCATTTATTCTGGTCTGAGTCAGAGTTAGAGGGTCTCGGGTCCTTTATTTGGAGGTGATTCTAGTCAGACAAGACCACCGTTACCGCGATGTAGCCCGTGCAGAAAGTTACATTCGGGTCAGTGTCACCAAGGTTTAGATGCTTCCTATGCATGTGGTCAGATTGGGCATATGATGCGTGATTGTCCATCGATGGGTGGTAGAGTTAGGGCCCAGCCTACAACATTATTAGCCAATTCTTCTTCATCCATACACCCCGTAAGGTAGACTCCCCAGGCTTCAGCAGACCATGGCATGGGCAGAGGGGAAGCATCTAGTTTGAGTGGCCCTCCGCAGCCCCGTATTTATGCTTTAGCTGGACGACAGGATCTTGAGTCCTCTCCTGGCGTGGTTACAGGTATACTATCCATATTCTCTCATGACGTTTATGAATTGATTTATTCGAGTTCTAGCTTGTCGTATGTTGCTCCTTATATTGCTGGCCGTATTGGGCTGAAACCCGAGCTAATTAAACCTTTTGAGGTATCTACTCCGATTGGTGATCTAGTAATAGCTAAACAAGTATACAAAATTGTGTGATTGTGGTATGTGATTGTCAGACTATAGCTGATTTGATTGAGCTACAAATATTAGATTTCGATGTGATTACAGGCATGGATTGGTTGGCCTCTTGTTATGGTAATGTGGGTTGCAGAACAAAGATGGTTCGATTCTAATTCCCGGGAGAACCAATGCTTGAATGGGAGGTTAACGCAGTGTCTCCAAGAGGTAGGTTTATTTCCTATCCCAAGGCAAGAAAGATGATTGCTAAGGCCTACATTTATCATCTAGTATGAGTTTCAGGACACCGAAGCAAAGCCACCAACTCTTCAATTCGTCCCGGTAGTAAATGAGTTTCCGGGCATATTTCCAGATAAGCTTCCAGGTCTTTTACTGGAACGAGAAATTGATTTTACCATTGATGTGTTGCTGGACACCGAACCCATATCTATTCCTCCTTACAGAATTGCTCCTGCAGAATTGAAGGAGCTAAAGGTGCAACTGAAAGATTTTCTCGAGAAGGGATTCATTAGACCCAATTCATTGCCATAGGGAGCACCTGTTTTGTTTGTAAGAAAGAAAGATTTTTCTTTACGAATGTGCATTGACTATAGGTAGTTGAACAAGGTGACAATCAAGACTAAGTATCCACTTCCGAGAATCGATGATTTATTTGATCAATTGCAGGGTGCTAAGTGGTTTTCAAAGATTGATCTGAGATCGGGATATCACCAAGTGAGAGTCAAGGAAGAAGACATACCGAAAATGACTTTTAGGACCAGATATGGTCTTCATGATTTTTGAGTAATGTCATTAGGGTTGACTAACGTCCCAGCAGTGTTTATGAATTTGATGAATAATGTATTCAGTCCTTTTCTAGATCTATTTGTGATCGTGTTCATCGATGACATTTTGGTATATTATCGGTCAGAAACAGAGCATGCAGGTCACTTGCGTATTGTCTTTGGAATTCATCAGACTCGTGAGTTATATGCCAAATTTTCAAAATGTGAGTTCTGGTTGAATTTTGTAACTTTTCTGGGCCATATTATCTCAGCTGATGGCATTCGGGTTGGTACTCAGAAGATTGAAGCTATGAAGACCTGACCAAGGCCTACAACATCTATAGAGGTCCGTAGCTTTTTAGGTCTAACGGGTTATTGTAGAAGATTTGTGGAAGGATTCTCTTCTATTTCAGCACCATTGACGAAGGTAACTCAGAAATCAGTAAAATTTCAATGGACCGATGGTTGTGAGCGTAGCTTCCAGGAATTGAAAACTTGATTGACTTCAGCCCAGTCCCGACGCTCCCGGAAGGATCAAAAGGCTATGTTTTTTATTGTGATGCATCCGGTGTCGGATTAGGTTGTGTGTTAATGCAGCACGGGAAGGTTATAGCTTATGCTTCCAGGCAGCTGCGTAAGTATGAGAAGAATTATCTGACCCATGATCTTGAATTAGCAGCGGTTGTTCATGCACTAAAGATATAGAGACATTATTTGTATGGTGTTCATGTTGATATTTATACGGATCATAAGAGTCTTCAGTATATCTTCAAGCAGAAGGAGTTGAATTTGCAGCAGAGTGGTGGCTAGAGCTATTGAAAGACTATGATGTGAGTATACTATATCATCCGGGAAAAGCAAATGTGGTGGCCGATGCCCTTAGCCGCAAATCTATGCGTAGTTTATGTGACATTCAACTGGAGATGAAAGAGTTAGTCCGCAAGCTTCACTGGTTAGCTAGCCTAGGAGTCCGCTTAATGGACTCGGTCAATGCAGGAGTTGCTATTCATGACCCAACTGTTTCATCCTTAGATATGGAAGTGAAAAGGCACCAATATGAAGATCCCTAGTTGAGTCACCATAGAGATACACTTCCTCAGAAAGAGAAGTCACCATTTGAGGTTTCTGCAGATGGGATTCTTAGGTACCGAGGCAGGCTATGTGTTCCAGATGTTGCAGGACTACGTCGTCAGATTCTGGAAGAAGCTCAGTACTCCCAGTATTCTATTGACCCAGGAGCGACAAAGATGTATCACGATCTCAAGTTAACGTAATGGTGGGATGGAATGAAGAAAGATATAGCAGAGTTTATAGCTCAATGCCCAAATTGTTAAGAAGTGAAAATTGAACATCAGAAGCCAGGAGGATTATTACAAGCTATAAAAATTCCAACCTGGAAATGGGAAGTGATCAATATGGATTTTATTGTAGGCTTACCTCGTTCTCGGTGTAAGTATGACTCTATATGGTTAATCGTGGGCAGACTTACAAATTCAGCTCATTTTCTTCCAGTCAGAATTACATATTCACCAAGATTATGCAAGGCTATACCTTAAAGAGATATTGTGACTTCATGGTGTCCTAATACCTATTATCACAGATAGGGGAGCCCAATTTACAACTAAATTCTGGAAGTATTTTCAAGAAGGTTTGGGAACTCAAGTGAGACTCAGCACAGCATTTTACCCACAAACTGATGGGCAAGCTGAACGTACTATTCAGACCTTGAAAAATATGTTGTGGGCATATGTATTAGATTTCGGTGGCAATTGGGATGATCATTTGCCACTAATTGAATTTTCTTATAACAACAACTATCATTCCAGCATCCAGATAGCTCCGTATGAAGCTCTGTATGGAAGGAAATGCAGGTCACCAATTCGATGGTTTGAAGTCAGGGAGACACAACTGATAGGTCCAGAATTGATCAAGCTTATCAGAGACCGATTGTTGACAGCCCAAAGTCGCCAAAAGTCTTATGCGGACAACTACCGACGAGACATAGAATTCCAAATCATTGATTAGGTATTCTTAAAAGTGTCGCCGATGAAAGGCATAATGAGATTCAGCAAGAGAGGCAAGCTTAGTCCCCGGTATATTAGGCCTTATAAGATTGTACGCAAGGTGGGCCAAGTGGCTTATGAGCTAGATTTACCTCTGGAACTTGAATCAGTCCATCCAGTTTTTTGTGTGTCGATGCTCCGCAAATGCGTTAGAGATCCCTCCAGAATCATGCCAGTAGATGATGTGCCGCTTACTGAGAAGTTGGCTTATGAAGAAGTACCCATTGCTATACTAGATAGGCAAGTGCGGAAACTCAGAAACAAAAGGTAGCCTCAGTTAAGGTCTTGTGGAGAAACAACAGATACGAAATGATTTAGGAGGCAGAAGAAGACATGAAGTCCAGATACCCGCATTTGTTTCCACCCGCAGAAGAGGTTCAAGACAAGATGTCACTGGCATAAGGTATGTGATGCTTTCTTTTACTACTTTTGGGTCGTATGCGGCCATGTTTTCTTGTTGTTGTTGTTGTAGCCCTGTGGGGCGATATATTTTTGGTTGCTGTGATAGGACGGGGGAAACTTTGGCAAAATTTCTGTAGAATCCCGAGAACTTAACATTCGAGGACGAATGTTCTTAAGGGGGGGAGAATATTACACCTCAGACTTTTCGTACGTCGTGCTGTGAATAGAATAACGCAAGATTATGGGGAACATGGAGTTCATATGGCCTTAAAGAGAGTACTTGATAGCTTCAAAGAGTATACGACAAGATTTTGAAGTCACACGACTTGGAGAAACTAAGTTCGTCAAAGGAAGTGAACTATAAGTTGTGTTCGGGAAGATTTCATAACAACCGAGCTAACATTGATTTGGTAAGGAATTGAGGAGAAGTTACAAGGCTCCTTAGATGGTAAATGAAGTATTAGACAAGTGTCAAGAAGGTTCCACAAGGATTGGAAGTCAAACGAAACAACAGGAACAACTTCGGAAAATGTGAGTTATACAGCCACCTATATGGTTCGTATAACCTATACGGTCCATATAAGGGACCGTATAACTTGTCCAGAGCGAGGTCTTTCACTGGAGGTATTATACGATCACTTATACGGACCGTACAATCCTCGTTGGGCAGCTTTTTAATTTTATAAAAGAGGACCCCAAATTCATTTTCCTCATTTCTCTTCTTCTCCAACTCTCTCAAAACCTCTAGAACCTTCTCCAAACCATGTCAACACATACCGAAGGAAAAATCAAAGATCAAACACCAAGGATCAAGAGAACGAAGTGTGTGGATGCTCACTGGGGTTGATACAAGTCAAGAATTTCTTTTGTATTCAAGTTGGGGTTCTTCTCAAGTGGAGTATCTTCACCCAAAAGATCATTCTGACATAAGCAAAGGTGAGTTTCACACTTATTTTATGTTATTAAAGGTATTGGGTGGTTGAAAGACTTGGATTGAATAAGAATGTAGAATATGAGCTCAAATATGGAAATAATGGTATTTTAATAGTAAATTAATTTGAGTCATGATTCTTAGTATGAGATGAGTATAATATCGTTATGAATGATGTTAGTAACGTTGAATAAGTATTATGTGAAGAATAGAAACGGTGTTGTATTGTACTCATAGTTATGAATGGGTTGAAAGAGAATTGTGAGGATTGAATAATGTTTAACTTGAAGAAGTTTATTGATTAAGATATTATGGGTATTGATATTGCTATTTGGGAGTTGTGTATTATATGGAGAAAGTTGTCGAAACAAAGGAAATGCTGCCCAACTTTCGTTAACTCTTAGTAGTTTTAGCTTAGACTTAAGCGTGATTCTAATGATCTAACCTTAGTACGAATTCTCTTGGATATAGAGTTGTGAGCTTGGAAGGAGTGCGCTTAGTCGTTAAGGGGACGTAAAGGCATGTAAGGCTAGTCCCCTTCTTTCAAAGGCATGACTCCTATATTATGATTTCTTTTCTATATTCCTATCACCTTCTTATATCTTAAAAGATGAAAGTTAAAAGTTCTTAAGAACTCCTTATGAGATAGAGATGAGATGTGTTTTATGATAATGATGAGGTTGATGGTTTTAATCCTAAAGATTCCAAAGTTTAGGAATTGATGCTTTTATAAGGTTTATGATCTCATTCTATGTTTTCCTTGATGATTGTTCATTGTTGTTGGTGTCACCTCGTGTTACTAGTCCCTTCAAGGTGGGACATGACGATCATGCCTATTCCATAACATAGTCGGAGGTCACCGACCTTACGTCACTCCAACAGAGTTATATCTTTTCTTGAGCTCTCATGCATGCATTATGTTATGTATACGTATGATTACACCGCACCTATATGGCCGGACAGTCACCACTATGACAAGCGTAGTGGACAACTATGATGATGATTACACCATATCTATATGGCATGGGCAGACACCACTAGTGGGTGGCTTGAGATGTTTAGCCCGGACGCGGGAGGCTCAGACGTGGGCGAATAATGACCACACCGTACCTATATGGTCGGGCATTTTATACGTATGTATGCATGATATAATGTTTGTTGCTAGCATGCATGATTCCGCCTTAAGAGGCAATCAGTTACAAGTTATCTCTTTATCTCATGTTCTCTTATTTCTTTACTATGTGGACATATATGCCTTACATACTCAGTACATACTGACGTCCTTTTATTTTATGGACGCTGTGTTCATGCCCACAGGTAGACAGGGGGATAGAGCAGACACTTAGGAGCTTTTTCAGCAGATTTACAGGAGCACTCTACTACTCCGGAGTCGCCATTTCTTGGTATATTCTTTTGTGTACATATTGGGGCATGGCGGGGTCCTGTCCCGTCCTTATGGTTATAGTACTCCAGTTAATGGCTCGTAGATACTTATGCGTGGGCTGTAGATGCTATGTGACCTCTTCATTGTATGTTCTGTATATCATTTCTTTTTGTAGCCTCGTGGGCTTGTGCACATATACATGTTTTGGGAGATATCTGGTGGTTGTTTCATGATAGGTCTTGTGTTGAGAATGATGTATGTTCAGGTTGAGTAGGATAGATAGCATGAGGAGTTGTACTCGGTAGTCAGCTCCGGGTACCCGTCATGGCCCACTAGTTGGGTCATGACAATGAAAACATGGGAGCAAAAGCTTATAGATAATACGAGAATCTTAGGTACAGAAGATCCATGAGGTAAGGGAAATTAAAGTCACTTTACAAGTAAGTGGAACATGATAGCCTTACATGAGGAATTAAAGGCTGGTAGTAGAAATGGAGACAGATAACGACGAGTAACTTCGCATAAAATGGCTTGGTTGTACTAAGAAGAATAAGGATAAATCTAGCACCAAGATAGATACGTTCATTTTGGGAGGTAACTGAGTAGTATAGAATTATGTATCCCAAAGATGATACAACTATATGAGAAGCTTGTCAAGATTATTGCAGAGCTTCAACTGGTGAAACGTAACGTAGTCGAGGATTACAATGGAAAATAAAATGATACAAGTTGAAAAACTTGAAAAAAGATATAGTATTCTAGATATGGCATATCTCTAAAAACCAAAGTTTAAGAGGGTAGTCAGGAAAGAGTATCTCAGTAAGGTGAATCCCTAAGATATCAAGGTCGAACCTATATCAAATGTAGCAAGGGTAGATGATCTATTCAGAGGAAATAAAGATGTATCATAGCCTTGGTGAATCGAGGAAGAAAAGGACATATTACAGAGTTCATAGTCAGCTAATAAATAAACAGAAAGCCTGAAAGACCGAGGAAAACATATGGAAATGTCATTTAGAAATGAAGGAACGATCAGTATGGATACTATAACTATAAGGAAGTTGGCATAACCAGTTAATGTGTTCTAGTAAGCAACTTCTAGATTAAGGGATTGAGAACCAGAGATGTAACCTCAGTAAGAGTATTATGAAGAAATGTTAATATAGAGAAAATGACTTGAGAATTTGAGGAAGACAGGAGATTTCGATATCCGCATTTGTTTTAAAAAAAAAATGGGTCCCGGACTACAACATCACAGTCTTTAGGTAGTATTGTACCATTTCTTATGATTGCTGGTCGTGTGAGGCCATTTTTGTTATTGATTGTTGTGACCCTATACGACATTGTATGGTTGGGTTTGTTGTGTGACAGGTTGGTAGTAGTGTAGTTACAGGGGAAACTCTGGCAAAATTTTCATAGAATTCCTAAGAGTTTAACATTCGAGGACGAATGTTTCTAAGGGGGAGGAATGTTACATCTCAAAATTTTTTGTGTCGTTTGTGTTGTGAGTAAACTAACGCAATCTTGGATAGGTCATGGAACCCTTATAGGGTTAAGGAATACTCTTAACAAGTGTCTAAAGGTTCTGGGATCAAGCGAATCGAAGAAAATAAGTTTGTCGAAAATTTGGAAAATTTGGGCAGAAATTTTGGGTCAACTTTATATAAGTATATCTTTTAGTATATGCAGAGTTTTGAAGATAAATAAAATCCTAAAATGAAGTTCATGAAGTATAGTTTCCCACGCAACTAACCGCTCGCCGATATGACATCGGGGTAGAGAGTTATGGACGTTACAAGTTAGGCCGGTTGAGCAGAGACGCGCAGCTACAGCTCGCGATTGCGCCAGCTACAGTGCGCGACGCGCTACCTACAGTGTGCGAAATTTTTAGGTCGGTTGGCAAGTATAAAAGGACCCCTTTTGGTGATTTTTGGGTCATTTCCCAACTCTAGACCCTTCCACAACATGCACATATATTCCTACAAGTCTATATGACAATTTTTGTCATTTTTATTTCATTTTTAACATAAGCCAAGTCCCCGAAAGCCCTAGAAACCTCTCCAAATATATTCCAACATATTTCCAAGCCTAAACTAAGGATCAAAAGGAATATTAAAGTGGTTAAGGTTTCCAAGTGAGGTCTACACTTGTCTCCTCTTCTTGAAGATGTTTGGGTGCGTATTTTTAAGATGGAGTAACCATGGAATTGAAGTGTTCTTGAATTTTGAGGTAAGATTCCATCTTAGTTTCATGTTTATGAGTTTGTTTGGTAATTATGTTAAGATTTGAGGGGAAGAAATTGGAGGAAAAGTTCAAATATGCATTTGATGATATTTTAAGTTGTGAATTAACTTGAGTTATAATTATTAGCATGTTTTGACCGTAATCTTGTTATGAGGGATAATAATGGTACTAAGGAAGTGTCGTATACAAGTGTATAAGGGGTTGTATGAAGTTGTTGTAATGGATTGATTATGAAAAGAAGTTTTGGGATTGAATTGAGAATAGTTTAAATGTAATCTTTTGATTATGGAATTGTTGATGTTTTTATTGTGCTTTGGGAGTTGTTTTGAAGATTGGAGGAGGTAGAAGATATAAGGGAAATGCTGTCTGATTTCCTTTAGCTTACCAATTAATCTAATTTGACCTTGCAAGCGTTTCAATGACTTACCCTTGTGCGAATCATCTTAAATGTAGATTTACAAGCTCGGAAGGATAAGCATTGAGTAGTTAAGGAGACCCAAAAGGTATGTTAAGGCTAATCCTTTTCTTTCTAAGGCATGACTTTTTTCTTATGAATCCATATATGCTTTCCATAACGTCCTTATTTCCAAAAAGCTAGAAGTTCATGATTTTCAAGTTGTGATGTTTAAGATAGAGGTTTTCTATTAAGATAATGATGATGTTGATGATCTCATTTCTAGAAATTCTAAAGTTTATGGCTTTGATGCTATTATGATATTATTGAGCTTATTTCATGATTTTTTTGATTTTGTTCATTGTTGTTGATCTCACCTGATGATAATTGTTCCTTCACTGTGAGATATAGCGATGATGATTGTTTCATAATATAAATTGGAGGTTACCCACCTTACGTCACTCCAATAAAGTAGTATCTTTTATTTGGGCTCTCGTGCATGCTACCTATATTATATATGTCTATTATATATGTATATATGGGATATGGGGAAAGGTTAGGGATTACATACGCATAACCACCTGATCAGCTGGTATACTATGATATCGTCCCGGACGCGGGATTTATGGTTAAATAGATCGGGTCGTTCGTTCCTTGGCAACATATGTAATGATGATATGATAAATAGATCAGGTTGCACGTTTTGTAGCACTATTATGTTATATATTTATGAGAAACGTTTTTTTTAAGGAAAGCTAAGCATGCATGATGTTCGACTCAAGAGGCAATCAGATGTACAGGTATTCTTATCATATGTTATGTTCCCTATCTCTTGTTATGTTGTTATTCATGCCTTACATACCCAGTACATTGCTCGTACAGATGTTCTTTCTTGTTGATGCTGCATTAATGCCCGCAGGAAAACAGGGAGACGGACCAGACCCTTAGGAGCTTCACTAGCGGAGTCTCAAGAGCGCTCCATTTGCTTCAGAGCTGCAGTCTACTGGTATTACTCATCTGTGTATATACTTGGTCATGGTAGAATGCTGCCCCATCCCGTCCTTATAATTTCTAGTACTCTATATAGACGCTCGTAGATAGATGTATGTAGCTAGACGCTCCATAACCTTATCAGTTCATATTGTCGTATAATATTATAGCAGCCTTGTTGACTTGTGTTTATGGGCATAGCTGTTGATGATTATATATAGAGAGGTGTCATTATCTTGTGATATATTCCCTTACAAATTATGATACGCCCATGAGCTAGCTTTGTGGCACACATAGAAATGATTATGAGACGTATGTTCAAAGCTGCTCGGTAGGTTAACTCCAGGTGCCCGTCACGGCCCTTCGGTTGGGTCGGGACACATAGCCACACAAAGATTGCCTATTTGCTCGTGTGTTTTGTTTTCTTTTATTATTCCTCTACCGGTCGGACACACACCGGCACACACAAAGGCACTCCCACATAAGGGATAACCTTTTCTTTCGATCGAGTCGAACTACAAGTGACTTGATTCCAAAAAATTGGGATATGTAGGCGGATTCAATACCAGAGAGTCAGTCACACTCCGACCAATCACCCTGAACTTCCCCAATTTGATAGACGGGAAATCCGAGAGTTTGCTTAAATTTGCATTTTTGAGTCTAAATCAAGTCGAACTACAAATGACCTGAATTTTCATGTAACCTAAGATATGTAGGAAACCGACACATATTTGAAAATTGCATAAAAATGAGAGGTAGTATGCGTTGGGTCAGTCAATAATCGGGGTTGTCAAATTTCGTTGCTCGGGGATGGCTCGGGGATGGCCTTGCCATCCCCGAACACCGAAGGGGTAGTTGTTGACACCTAATTTTTGACCTCCGTAATTTATTTTGATTGCCCAGAGTCCTTGATATCAAGCGGAGTGAAATATGTACTTTTTCTGCAAAGACAAAACGGTTTTATAAATTACTTAGATAATATTTTTCCATTTTATTTGGAAATGTGATTTCTATAACATTATAAATAATTTAGAAATTGATTTGCATACTTTATAATTAATATGGAACATTTTTGCTAAATTTCCATCAAAAGATAATTTAAAATAATTATTTATTTACCAGAAAATCAAATAGCACGTGTTTTACACCGTTTAATTCAAGAAATTTGATTAATCAGATAATATAATCATTTTACTTCTCAAATGCTAATTTCTGCATAATCAAGTTGCATTGTCAATTTTTAAGTTAATCATAATTGAGTTAGATAATTAATTATGGTTCTATTTGTAAATCGCTTATTATGTATTTACATACGACAACTATTGAAATAATCAATTGGTTAGTCAATTAGGGCCATAATTGAAAAGACCAACCTCATGGTTTAATTCAGTTAAGGCTATGCTTCCAAATTAGGACTATTTTATGGAATTAACCGTATTTTTTAAAATTAATTGATTACTTTGTTAAAACATGGCTATATTTGAAACTATTTAATTGATAAGATTTTTATTTTTTATTTTGTGGCTATCTTAGTAAATTGCATATCTGTCCCGATATACATATATAAATAAATATACGCGAGTATACACATATATCTGCGTATATCATCTATATATATAGGGCTAGTTTATTTATCTTTTCAAACTGGCCAAGCTCAGGCCCAAAGGACTGAGACCCGGCCCACGTCTGTAAGTAAAGGGGTGATACCCCCTCTTTACTTCTCATTTCCTTCCACCAAACGACCTCTAAGAGAGAAAAGGGTTTCATCGATATGAAACCCTAGCGCCGCTTGGAAACTTTCTCTCTCTTGGTCACTTTGATGCTGAAAATGGCAACATGCAGAATACTCTTGCTTTATTGAAGTAGGTGTTCGATTGTTTCAAGCAAAGAATTTAATGTTTTGTACCTGTTTCCACCGAGGCTCTATCAAACAAGGTATAAACCTCCATTTTCATTGCCTTTTCTGTGGTTTCAACGGTTATACACTGAGAAACCTTAATGGGTTTTATCTTTTATGAGTTTGAATATGTCACGACCCAGCTAGGGGCTGCGACGGGTACGCGGGGCTAACCACCGAGCACCGCTCGTTCTATTTCTCATCATGCTCATTTAGTGCTCTTTTATCACATTTATACTCAAATTGTAGGAAAATCATGTTTCATGTGGAAAAATAAATAATTTTATATACATATGCCTCTCGGCCATCAAAGTAATATGTATACAAACAGCATCTCGTGAGACCATCTAACCCGCACTGCATATCTACGAGTCTCTACTGGAGTGCTAAACACTAGGACGGGACAAGACCCCGTCATGCCCAAAAATACATATACATGAGTATACACAAAAGAATAATCAAGCACCTCCAGAACAAAGGAGTGCTTTCAATCGGCTGACAGCTACTACGAATCTGGGTCGCGCTTTTCTCCCTGTCTACCTGTGGGCATGAACACAGTGTCCAAAGAAACAGGACGTCAGTACGAATATTGTACTGAGTATGAGCGGCATAAACAATGAAATAAGACAATGATGCAAACGGAAATATCAATATGGATCATCTATATCTGACTGTCAAGTATAAAGGAAATAAGTCATGCTGTCTTACTCATACTCATTATCATATCCTATGTGCATAATGTATACACTGCCCGTCCATATAGGTACGGTGTGATAATCATAACATTAGCCCGCGTCCAGGCCTCCCGCGCCCGGGGTATCATCTCATGCCGCCCACTACTGGTGTCTGCCCATGCCATCTGGCCATGGTGTATACGCTGCCCGCCTTGGCGGTGACTGTTCGGCCATATAGGCACGGTGTATATCATCACCACACATGATCATCATAGTATGCTTGTCATATCATGCTCATCATAATATGCTCGTCATAATACATGCATAAGGATCAAGAGCAACTATACTTTATCGGGGTGACGTAAGGTCGTGATCCCCCGATTTCATTATGGAGCATTCATTGACATTCTGCCTCACCTAGAAGGAATTAGCATATAAGGTGAGTGTACGCAATAAATAACATCATTAACTTTATAAGATCATCATATCATACATTTTAGAATCTCTACACTTTTTCTCATCATCATCATCACTATAGGACTCATAACGTATCTCTTATCTTATATCGCTATTCATGGACATAGACCTTTAGCTTTCCAGAATATAAGAACTCATGGAAAGGAAAGAAGAGTCACGATATAGGATTCATGACGTTAGACGGAAAGGACTAGCCTCACATACCTTTTATGTTTAACTAAGCTATCATTCGCTTGTTCTCTTTCAATGTCACGTTTCTACCTTCAAGAGAGAATTCGCATTAACGTTAGTCAACAATTATAAGAATGACTTACTAATGCTAGAGAAAATTGGACAGCATTTCCTTCATTTATACAACTCTTCCCATATTCAATATAAACTCTCAAACGTTCATAACACATTCTCAATAAGATAGACGACACTCATCATTCGTTTACAATATCCGTATTTCACAATTTGTCTTCAATTTCTCCATAATCATGGCCATGGTTCATTGTTGCATTTTTTTCTCACATAGGATACTTATTCCATGTTCTAAATGTCATTCATAACATTTTATAATCACAAATTATCAATGATCATGACTCAATTCAAACCTTTACTTAACAATGCTACTATTCACACTTTCATGACCCATTTCTTACATCCTTCTATAATCCAAGTGTTTCAACTCTTCCATACCCTAAATAACATGTCAATGCAATAAAAATTACCTTAGATGCTATAGTAACAAGCCTTGAGTGGTATTACTCTTCTTGCACCAAAACCCTAGTTTACTTCTCTTGAAATTTCTTAACTTGGATGAACTTTGATGAGGTTCCCACACTTGGTTTTGTTGATTTGATGAAGTTGATCATCAATTTCTCATGAGTTCTTGTATATGAAATGTGTGGAAGTTTCTAGAGAAGTCTTGAGTTGTGGAGAATGAAAAATGAAAATGAAATAAATGAACTTGGGTCTCTTATTTAAAACTTGAAATCTGATTTGAAATGAACAGTAGTTGAAAGTGCACAGTGGTCGTAAACTCGGTTTACGGTCCATATTCTAGAATACGGGCTGTATTTCATGGACGTATTTAAGCATAACAGAACCAGAAAGGTAGGCTGAGGACATGGTGATTTACGAACTCAGTTTACGAGTCGCATTTCAGTTTACGGTCCGTATTTCAAGTCGTATTTAACCATCCAAGTCTTTGGTAGAAAGTTTAAGTTTTGGATTGTTGAAGGACGACAAGGCAATTTACGGGCTGTATTGTCACGACCCAACCCCGTGGGCCGTGACTAGTGCCCTAGCTGGACACCCACACACACTTACTTACCAAATCGATATATCTAGGACTTACCCATATTTATCATACATTAGGTCGTACAGATACTGAAGTCAGATATCGCCTTAAGCGGTCATATATAGCAAATATCATACCGAAGCCGGCAAGGCTGGCGGAAAATACATCGCCCAAATATACACATCCATACACACACATATGGGCCGTTTCGGCCATCACAGTAAACGGGACCGCTTAAGACACCGATCACAGACAGAACCAGACAATAATGACCCATGACCCACATATATGTCTACAGGCCTCTACAAACCATAACAGAAACATATGACGGGACAGGGCCCCGCCGTACCCCAAATAGTCATATATATATACAGAAATATGTACAACGAAAGATATGTACCAAAAATATGGGCTCCGGATCAAAGGGAGCACTCCAAAGTAGCAGAATATGTATCCTACACTGGCGAGTCACCAGAACGAACGTCTGTACCTGCGGGCATGAAACGCAGCCCCCGAAGAAAGGGGGTCAGTACGAAATAGGTACTGAGTATGTAAAGCATGAAATATACTAATCCAAATCGTAACTGAAGTAAGGAGTATGGAAAATGATTACAGAATCAGTATATCAAAGCCTGTTCTGAAAACATAAGTAATGCAAATAAAAATCATGCATATGGCTCAGGAACGTGGTCGCCACTCCGACGCTGGCGCCACAACACATCATACTCCAGAAGGTTTCAAATCTCCGTACAACCCCGACACACATCATAACATCATAACACATCATACGCCGTAACACATCATAACACCATATAAAGGCGGTACCCGGCCCTTTAATAAGTGGCTCGGCTAACCGTAACACATCATACTTGTTATGTCCCGTGTTTTCGCATAATTGGAAATCTTGAAAATAATTAAGACTTTTATGTTATAAGGCAATATTTTGATTTTAGTTAATATGTTGATGTCATTCATGGAAGTGTTGGTGCAAAGACGTCGGGGAAGTCCAAGGGCAAAATTTGGAATTTCGGAAATTAGTTTCGGGAATTACAAAACGAGATTTTTACGAATTGGGCCAAGAAAAATTGAATAAAAATTGAGGCCCAAGTGTTAGGGGTGGCCGGCCAAAGGCCAAGGCCCAAGCCCCATTTTAAATGGTCATGTGAATTACATGTGACCATTAATCAAGATATATATCATTGTTCACCTTTAGAATCTTCAAGAAAAAAATCAAACAAACCTTTGGGAGCAAAAACACCCCTTTCGGCCGAACCCCTTATCCCTCAAAAAAATAATTTTCCTAACGTTGATTTGATCCTAAAAACCTTGTTCTTTTTGTATTAGTAGTAAGTTCAAGACGCTCTCCGACGTGATACAATTAGTTTGGCGAAAGAGCGACGTTTGCGGCAAATCGGAATTTCAAGAATAAGGTATGATTTCTATGTTTTTATGTTATGAAATGGGTATATATGTGGTAGAGATTAAAGTTGCATGAAGATTATGGAATTGTGTTGTGTTGAGCATGGCCGTGTTTGTGTGTGAAGGGTGTGTTTGGCCGTGAGCCATATTGGTGTGGGAGGAGTAGTGAATTTGATTTTGTTTAGTTTGTTAGTTGCGTCGTTGTGGCATTTATGACGTAAATGAATGTTTAACGAGTTGAATCGGTATTGAAAATGGTTGTGTGTCGTTATGGGAAATTAGGCGACTTTTATATAGTTTGGTATAATTATGAAAGTCAGATGCTAGAATGGGAACTAATGTTGTTGACGTTTCGGATGGAATATGGAAAGTGACGAATCATTCGAACTTGTGTATATTGCTATGTATATAAAAAGGAAGAATATTGACGTTAGAGTGATTTTGTTATGACTTATGATGTCTGTGATATTGTGGGTTGTTGTGTTGATGTATTTGAGCCGAGCTAAGTCTCGGGGGGTGTTATATATGTAGGGAAAATGCTGCCGAAATTTCGGTAGACAAATATGTGGTTAAGTGAATTCTTAAGCCTTGAAATCCCTAATTGGTAACTTTGACCATTTGCAGATTCTGAGCGAAACGGGACTTGAGTTTGAGGCGAGCGTAAGACGCTTTTAAGGTATGTAAGGCTACCCTATTCCTTCTTTTGGCATGTCTTAAGTATCCTAGGTTGATATCGGAGCCCCGGGGGCAATTCTGTTCCTTGAAATTCGAATTTGAAATCGAGCACTATTCATTCAATTGAATTGAACCTTAAAGTCCTTCTTTTGCTTGCAAAGTAATTAAATGTCCGAAACTTATGCAAATGTAATCAAACCGCTTCGGATCTTCCATGTATGATTCCATAGACCCTAAATGTTCGTGATTCATGTCCGTCACCTCGACTTGACCCGCGGTGGCCCGCTAGCATCGAGACTTCCTTGTTGACTCTATTATTCTCATTTTTGTATAATGTCAGCAAAACACTTTTGTTTATGAATTTGGCTATCATAGAATAATGTTTTGACTACCACAGTATTCTAGATTATATTTTGAACCATAAATACTATGTTGGAAATATTTTGCTAAACGAACCCCGTATTGACTAACTATTCGAACTAGTTGATTAATGAATTAGCATATGATATTATCAAGTTTCAAAAGATGTTTTGACTTATAAATTGCATTGTTTGCTCACGACTCCGCTCGTGCCCTTATTATGACTTCGTTCACCGGTTCCCGGGCCGTTTAGGATTCGTGCGCACTATGATAAATTCGGTCGTATGCTGTGTTACGGTTCCCGAGACCTCGCCATAGGGCCGGGTTCCGTTTGGTGTTATGTTGTGATATGGCTGGTGATATGTTATGATGATATGTGTGCTCGGGGATGTACAGAGATTTGAACCTTCTGGTGCTATGTTGTGTGTGGCACCAGTGTCGGAGTGGTGACCACTTTCCTGAGCTTTGCATGATTTGGTTTGCATTATGTATATATGATTTTGATATAGATTCTGATATACTGTTCACTATTCCCCCTTTTGTATCCTGTTTACTTTCAGTTGTGGCTCATATTTCTGTACTCTATGCTTTACATACTCAGTACATCTTTCGTACTGACCCCCTTTCTTCGGGGGCTGCGTTTCATGCCCGCAGGTACAGACACAGGTGATCCACCACTGTAGGCCCCACTTTCTGCTATTTCGGAGGGCTCCCTTTTGATCCGGAGTCCACTTTTGGTACCTACATCTTTTGCTATGTATTTATTTCTGTATATTTGACTATTTGGGTACGGCGGGGCCCTGTCCCGTCATATGATTCTGTCGGTCTGTTTAGAGGTCTGTGGACATGTTTGTGGGTTGGGGTCTTTCTGTTCGGATGTGTGTATATGATGTGTTTGGGCGATCCCATTCGCTACGGCGGCCGGTCCGCATATGTTTACATGTTGCCTTGTTGGCCGATGTGGCCTTTGTTGGTATTTTCTGTGCGCAGGGTTATTTTGGATAGTCTGTAAAACAAAGGAAACTCTCCGAAATTTTTCTAGAAATTATCTAAATTTGGAATATAGCCTTGTCGGCTTCTGCTATATACTTGATTGCTTTTGATAGATGGGTTTGGGTGCCCAGATCGGGCGCTAGTCACGGCCTACGGGGTTGGGTCGTGACAATACTGCCGAATATAACATAGTGCGCACGACAACAAAACCGGCCCGGGACCCGGCGAACGATGTGATAGTAGTATGCACGAGCAGAGTAGTGAGAAACCACATGCACATAAATCAAGACTCAATGGATATACAAATTTACCGACCCCTGAAGGCTCAGAAACAATTTTCGGGTCGATCCGACCTAGTATGAGAAAGTTACGAACGTTTGAAGTACAAAACGTTCTATAAGCGTTTCAGAAGCCATTTATGGAAAATCAAAGCCATAATCATGTCAAAAATCTTTTGGATATTGTTATGGATCAAATCAAATAGAACTTTTGGAGTCTTATGTACGTATCGAAACATATCAAAGGCTCGATGGAGCAATCGAATGTGTTAACATTTGGAAGGTCAAAACTATAGTCATATCATTTGTTTCTCAAATGCTATTCGGAAACATATTGGCCAATCTTCGGACATCATAGATACACATCATCGGACATTATGGATACATATCAAAACCATACGGAACAGCTTATCGGAAATCAAGAACGTTAGCCATCCTAGTGGCTCTAAGAATAAGAATCTTTCCGAAACCATACATATTCATCATATACCTATTTCATAAGGATCATGCCAAAGAAGAAAAGGTTAAGCTTTACATACCTCGCTCGCCTCCTAAGCTAATCGCAATTCAAGTCTCGGGCTCCCCACGATCTACAATAACGTTATTAATTACCCAACATTAGCTACAAGTATTTAGAAATTGGATTCTAACTAGCACTTGTCTACAGAAATTTCGGCAGCATCTCCCCTGTAAATACAACAATCCCGAGAATTTAACTCGGCCAAATTTATCAACAACCATACCCACAATCATTCCAACAATACCAACAATCAATTTAAAATATTTTCTAACACTAGTAACCCGCACAATATTTCAAACGATCCAACCAAGCTCTAATCCACCCGAAACTCTACAAATGCAACAAAACTACAACGACGCATTTTCTTCTTTCAAATTCATAAACTACAACAACAATGCACACTTTAGCAACTCCATTTCCACAATTACATAAAACCATATTAAAATCACATTAATTCCTACAACAAATTTCAATGCCGACTTGAACCATTAAACCTTCATTTACATCATAAAGGCCATAACAACACAACTAACATGCTATATAAAATTAATTCATCTTTCCTCCACCAAACAACACCACACGGCCACCATTCTCCACATACACCCACACGGCCCACACACAACACATAATATATCCATGATTTTCATGCATTTCTACATACTACAACATACATAAACCTTGCATAACATATAAAAGAAGAGAAATTCTTACCTTTTCCCTCAATTTTTCACTTGACTAGAATTATTGGACTTGCCACAAAAGTAGTTTTCTTGCTCTAATAATTATACCACGTTGAAGAGGACCTTTGAATTAGCAAGAATACTAGAAAAATATAATTTTTGGATCAAAGATTGAAGGCATCAAAAAAAATTTCTCTCCTTTCCTCTTGGCCGAAACCCTTGTCTTTCTTGCTCTCAATTTTCTTTTTCTTGAAGGTTCTTGAAATGTGATGACTAAGTAGTGGCCCTCTCTTTTATTACTTGGATTTAAATTCTACTTGGGCCTTGGCCCATTTCTCCTATGGCCGGCCCCCCCTTGGGCCTCTTTTTTTTTTTGATTTTTTTTCCAAGCCCAATTACTTATGACTAATATTTTGTAATTCATGAAACTATTTTCCAAATTTCCAATTTTTCCCTTAGCCTTCCTCAATATTTCCGCATCAATATTTTTCATGAACAACTTATATATTAAGTAAGATCAAAATATTGCCTTATCTCTTACTAGTCACAATTATCTCAAATTATCCGAATGTGCAAAATACGGGATATAACATCCTCCCCCCCTTTAGAACATTCGTCCTCGAATGACGATCCAAGATTGCTACAGGCTGTTCTTCGTAGGACAGTTCCTCTGTTACCTGGATATCTTCTACGGGAAATATTCTGGAAGGATCGCCAATACAATTACGGAGCATTGATACATGGAATACCGGATGTACTGCTTCCAGCTCGGACGGTAAGTCTAACTCGTAGGTGACCTTGCCTATCTTTCGATCAATCTGATAAGGCCCAATATATCTCGGACTGAGCTTTCCTTTTCTGCCGAATCTCATTACACCTTTCATAGGTGACATTTTCAGAAATACCCAATCGCCAATCTGGAATTCTAAAGGTCGACGTCGTTTATCTGCATATGATTTCTGTCGACTCTGGGCTGCTAATAACCGCTCCCGAATGAGTTTCACCTTACCACCAACCAATCAGAGATCTGCATTTTCTACCATATAAGGCCTCATACGGTGCCATCTAGATGCTGGAATGATAACTATTATTATAACCGAACTCAATAAGCGGCAAATGATCATCCCAGCTACCTCTGAAATCAATAACACAAGCCCGTAGCATATCTTCCAGCGTCTGAATAGTACGCTCAGCCTGTCCGTCAGACTGAGGATGGAATACTATACTAAGACTCACCTGAGTCCCTAATCCGTCCTGAAACAACCTCCAGAAGTTAGCTGTAAACTGTGCACCTCTGTCGGATATAATAGATATAGGAACTCCGTGAAGCCTTACTATTTCTTTAATATACAACCGGGCATAATCCTCAGTCGAATAGGTGGTCCTGATCGGAAGAAAATAGGCTGATTTTGTCAGCCTATCAACAATAACCCATATAGAATCATACCTTCGTGGAGTACGTGGTAAACCTGTAATGAAATCCATATTAATTATTTCCCATTTCCAAGCTGGAATTTCCATTTCGTGTAACAATCCACCGGGCTTCTGATGCTCGATCTTAACCTGTTGGCAATTTCGGCACTGAGCGACGAACTCTGCGATGTCTCTTTTCATACCATCCCACCAATTTCTGTTGATACACAGAAGATCGAAGCTATAAAGAATTGGCCTAGGCCTACGACACCGACTGAGGTACGCAGTTTTCTAGGATTGGCAGGGTATTACAGGAGGTTAACCTGAATTCACACTTGGAGAACTTAGCATATAATTTCTGTTGCCGAAGTGTGCCAAGTACTGTCCTCAGATGATCTGAATGCTCTTCTTCTGATCGTGAATAAACCAGAATATCATCAATAAACACGATCACAAACATGTCTAGAAACGGCCTGAATACCCGATTCATCAAATCCATAAACACTGCTGGAGCATTAGTTAGCCCAAAAGACATTACTCTGAACTCATAATGCCCGTATCGGGTCCTGAAAGTAGTCTTTGGAATATCTGCCTCTCGTACCCGCACCTGATGATAACCCGAGCGCAAATCTATCTTTGAAAAATATTTAGCACCCTACAACTGGTCAAATAAATCATCAATCCGGGGGAGGGGATATTTATTCTTTATAGTCACCTTATTTAGCTATCCGTAATCAATACACATCCGCAGCGACCCATCATTCTTCCTGACAAACAGTACCGGCGCTCCCCAAGGTGACATACTGGGTCTGATGAAGCCTTTTTCTAATAGATCTTTCAGCTGCTCCTTCAATTCCTTCAGTTCTGCAGGTGCCATTCTGTAAGGGGGAATAGATATAGGCTGAGTATCTGGCAACACATCTATCGTAAACTCGATCTCCCGCTCAGGGGGAAGACCTGAAAGTTCGTCCGAAAATACATCTGGAAATTCATTGACAGCCGGGACTGACTGGAGAGTAGGTGTTTCTGCTTTAATATCATGCACACGAACCAGATGATAAATATACCCTTTCTGAATCATCTTCCTGGCCTTGAGGTATGAAATAAACTTACCCGTCGGCGATGCTGTATTTCCTGCCCATTCTATAACTGGTTCCCCTGGAAACTGGAAGCGTACTATCTTTTTCTGACAAGTGAGGGATGACTCAGTGGTTAAGCACCTCCACCCACGACCGGTAGGTCCTGGGTTCGAGTCACAGTGGAGGGGAAGTGTGGAAACACTATAAATCCTCCTAAATGGGAGGGAAAAAAAAAAAAAACTATATTTTTCTGACAGTCAACATTAGCATAACAAGAGGATAACCAATCTATGCCCATAATAACATTGAATTACATCATATCTAATTCTATTAAATCGGCCTTGGTGCAACGGCCACATATAATTACAGAACAATCCTTATATACCTGCCTCGCTATAATAAAATCCCCGACCGGTGTAGCTACCTCGAACAACTCTATAGGTTCAGGTGTTATCCCAATTTTACTAGCGACGAGGGGAGAAATATATGATAAAGTAGAACCTAGGTCTATCAATGCATATACAGTTCGAGAGAAAACCAATAATGTACCTGTGACTACATTTGGCGACTCTTCCTGATCCTGTCGGCTAGCCAAGGCATATATGCGGTTCGAGGGACCGCTAGAATCAGAAACTCCGCCACGACCTCTACCGCGGCCTGCTGGTGCTGGTATACCCCGCCCCATAGGGCGCATAGCAACAGAAGTGGAGGATGAACCCGCAGCTGATCCCGTCGGCTGAGCTGCACTATCGGAACCACCCGCCAACGGACAATCTCTTATAATATGGCCCTGGCGGCCACAAGAAAAACAGGAACCCGTAGCTCGATAACACTCTCCTGGGTGAGACCTCCCACAATAAGAACATCGAGGCATAGGTGGCCTCGCCTGGCTGGAACCTCTGCTCACCTGCGAACCTGAAGCCCTGGAGCTCTGGCCCGCTCCTAAGTGCCCTGCACCATCAAATCATCTGCTGTAGACTGTGGATATCTACTCCGGCCTGACTGAGGAGGATATCTGCTATACTGCTGCTGAGGCTGCGCGCCTCGAGACTCCCCAGAATAACCAGCCGACCTAGACCTCTTGGGCTACCTCCTGTCACGGTCTCTATCGGGCTGACACCCTCTATGCCGGTCCTCCATTCCTTGCGCATATGCCTGTAACCGGGCAATGTCCATACCAGTCTGCGATGCCATCGCCATACAGCTATCAACCAAGTAATGATCCAAACCCATCACGTACCGGTGCATCCTGTCGGCTATATCAGCTACAATGGTGGGCGCATATCTGGCCAGAGAATCAAACTCTAAGTTGTACTCTCGGACACTCCTGCCTCAACTGTAAAAATCTGTCAACTCTCGCTCGCCGCAGCTCTGGAGGCAAAAGGCGGCTGAGAAAAGCTGTTGTAAACTCATCCCACATGGCTGGAGGAGCATCTTCGCCTCTAGACAGCTCCCAGGACTCATACTAATTAATCGCTACATCCCGCAGTCTATGTGAAGCCAGCTCGACAGACTCAGTCTCAGAAGCCCTGACTAATCTCAGCGTACGCTGCATCTGTCGAATAAAATCCTGGGGATCCTCCTCGGGCTTAGACCCGTAGAACTCTGGGGGATTACAGGTCAAGAAATCACGAACCCTCAAACTGTCACGTCTATCCACATCATCACCCCCTAGCCCGCGTCTGCGAGCCTGTCCTGCTACCAATCTCGTCAATAACTGTACAGCATCCCTCATCACCCTGTCCTCCGCCCCTGGCTGAGGAGCTGGAGGCTGGGGCCTCCGGAGCTAATGGTGGAGCCGCCCCCTTATCCATGGTGGCAGCGGCTGCTGCTCCAGGCTCCTCTAATGGTGGGGGTGTAGCAGAACCCGCCGACTAAGGTGCAATATCGGGCATAGTCTGAACACGAGACCGAGTGACTCTCTGTACCTGACTGGTCTCTCCTGCCACTGCTTTGCCCTTCTGGGCCGCCGTCGCCTTCTTCGGAGGCATCACTGTAAACATAACAATCGGTCAGAAAGAAATCATCCTAATGGCACAGCTCTATCGCACGATCTAAGATCGAAAGGAAGGTAACACCCTAAATGTCCTGTAGCCTCCTATTTATAGATGTGGTGCACAACACACCGATAAACAAGACTCTACTAGACACAGCCTGTAGACATTCCGAGGACAAACCGCTCTGATACCACTTTTGTCACGACCCAACCCCGTCGGCCGTGACTAGTGCCCTAGCCGAACACCCACACACACTTACTTACCAAATTGATATATCTAGGACTTACCCATATTTATCATACATTAGGTCGTATAGATACTGAAGTCAGATATCGCCTTAAGCGGTCATATATAGCAAATATCATACCGAAGCCGGCAAGGCTGGCGAAAAATACATCGCCCAAATATACACATCCATACACATACATATGGGCCGTTTCGGCCATCACAGTAAACGGGACCGCTTAAGACACCGATCACAGACAGAACCAGACAATAATGACCCATGACCCACATATATGTCTACAGGCCTCTACAAACCATAACAGAAACATATGACGGGACAGGGCCCTGCCGTACCCCAAATAGTCATATATATATATATATATATACAAAAATATGTACAACGAAAGATATGTACCAAAAATATGGGCTCCGGATCAAAGGGAGCACTCCAAAGTAGCAGAATATGTATCCTACACTGGCGGGTCACCAGAACGAACGTCTGTACCTGCGGGCATGAAACACAGCCCCCGAAGAAAGGGGGTCAGTACGAAATAGGTACTGAGTATGTAAAGCATGAAATATACTAATCCAAATCGTAACTGAAGCAAGGAGTATGGAAAATGATTACAGAATCAGTATATCAAAGCCTGTTCTGAAAACATAAGTAATGCAAATAAAAATCATGCATATGGCTCAGGAACGTGGTCGCCACTCCGACGCTGGCGCCACAGCACATCATACTCCAGAAGGTTTCAAATCTCTGTACAGCCCCGACACACATCATAACATCATAACACATCATACGCCGTAACACATCATAACACCATATAAAGGCGGTACCTGGCCCTTTAATAAGTGGCTCGGCGAACCGTAACACATCATACTGCCGAATATAACATAGTGCGCACGACAACAAAATCGGCCCGGGACCCGGCGAACGATGTCATAGTAGTATGCACGAGCAGAGTAGTGAGAAACCACATGCACATAAATCAAGACTCAATGGATATACATACCGACCCCTGAAGGCTCAGAAACAAGTTTCGGGTCGATCCGACCTAGTATGAGAAAGTTACGAACGTTTGAAGTACAGAACGTTCTATAAGCGTTTCAGAAGCCATTTATGGAAAATCAAAGCCATAATCATGTCAAAAATCTTTTGGATATTGTTATGGATCAAATCAAATAGAACTTTTGGAGTCTTATGTACGTATCGAAACATATCAAAGGCTAGATACACATCATCGGACATTATGGATACATATCAAAACCATACGGAACAGCTTATCGGAAATCAAGAACGTTAGCCATCCCAGTGGCTCTAAGAATAAGAATCTTTCCGAAACCATACATATTCATCATATACCTATTTCATAAGGATCATGCCAAAGAAGAAAAGGTTAAGCTTTACATACCTCGCTTGCCTCCTAAGCTAATCGCAATTCAAGTCTCGGGCTCCCCACGATCTACAATAACGTTATTAATTACCCAACATTAGCTACAAGTATTTAGAAATTGGATTCTAACTAGCACTTGTCTACAGAAATTTCGGCAGCATCTCCCCTGTAAATACAACAACCCCGAGAATTTAACTCGGCCAAATTTATCAACAACCATACCCACAATCATTCCAACAATACCAACAATCAATTTAAAATATTTTCTAACACTAGTAACCCGCACAATATTTCAAACGATCCAACCAAGCTCTAATCCACCCGAAACTCTACAAATGCAACAAAACTACAACGACACATTTTCTTCTTTCAAATTCATAAACTACAACAACAATGCACACTTTAGCAACTCCATTTCCACAATTACATAAAACCATATTAAAATCACATTAATTCCTACAACAAATTTCAATGCCGACTTGAACCATTAAACCTTCATTTACATCATAAAGGCCATAACAACACAACGAACATGCTAAATAAAATTAATTCATCTTTCCTCCACCAAACAACACCACACGGCCACCATTCTCCACACATACCCACACGGCCCACACACAACACATAATATTTCCATGCTTTTCATGCATTTCTGCATACTACAACATACATAAACCTTGCATAACATATAAAAGAAGAGAAATTCTTACCTTTTTCCTCAATTTTTCACTTGACTAGAATTATTGGACTTGCCACAAAAGTAGTTTTCTTGCTCTAATAATTATACCACGTTGAAGAGGACCTTTGAATTAGCAAGAATACTAGAAAAATATAATTTTTGGATCAAAGATTGAAGGCATCAAAATTTTTCTCTCTCCTTTCCTCTTGGCCGAAACCCTTGTCTTTCTTGCTCTCAATTTTCTTTTTCTTGAAGGTTCTTGAAATTTGATGACTAAGTAGTGTCCCTCTCTTTTATTACTTGGATTTAAATTCTACTTGGGCCTTGGCCCATTTCTCCTATGGCCGGCTCCCCCTTGGGCCTCTTTTTTTTTTTTTTTTTGATTTTTTTTCCAAGCCCTATTACTTATGACTAATATTTTGTAATTCATGAAACTATTTTCCAAATTTTCAATTTTGCCCTTAGCCTTCCTCAATATTTCCGCATCAATATTTTTCATGAACAACTTATATATTAAGTTGTAACACCCCGTAAACTTGAACTAGGTGTGAGTATGTAAATATCTAGTGTCAATATGATATTTTATCTATGTGAACCCATTCTTGATGATTTCGGGTGGAAAATGGTCGTTTTGAAGTCAAACCAACAATCGAGGTTCTTGAGGGCTCTTAAATTCGCCTAAGTTTTGGTAGGTCTGTCTTCTGGGCGCTTTTCGTGAAAATGTGTTAAGAATTTGGAAAACACTTCCTCAATGAAAGTTGTAGGGCTTTGATATAGCTTTCCAACGGTATATTATGGGGGTCAAACGAACATCTGTGCAAAGCGTTATGCCTGTTTTACTAACGCCTGTCCGCACTGGAAATTTGGTCTGCGTTACGCCCACGTTACGGGCCGTAACACGCGTTACGGGCCGTAACTTGGGGCCGTAACGTGCCCAAAATTTCCAGTACCTTACTGGAAACTTGGCCAGTGTTACGCTCCAAGTTACGGGCCGTAACACGTGTTACGGACCGTCCCTTGGGGCGTAACACAGTGAAAACAGTACGTTTTCAGGCGATTCTGACTTCGGGAGGCCATAACCCCATTATTTATTGGGAATTTGGGAAAACTCAAAGAACGAAAGTTGTAGATAATTGAAATACCGTTCCAACCATAGGTAGTGGGCCTCCATGTGATATCGGGATGAGGAGATATGGGCGTTTTAAGACAGGAAGGTCAAGCTGTTGGCCCAACCCAATTCAAAACCGGGTCAGGCCCATTTCCCTTGGTATTTAAGGGAAATGTTCAGCCCTAGCAGCCACATTTCCCCTACCAAACCTTCAGATTTTTAGAGAGAGAGAGAGAGAGAGGATATTTGGAGAGAGAAAGTGGTGAATCAATCAAGTTCAAGGCCCCGAATCCCGAGGCTCGTGAAGGATAAAGTGTAGAACAAGTTGTTGCCGTCGTTCTAAGCTAAAAATTGAACTTGGGGGATGTTGTTTTCGTGGTATCTGCTCACATAAGGTATGCCTAAGATTTTAATGATGTTTTTATCCTTATCATTGATAGATCTGACGAGTTAGAATAGAGAAAATGGCATTTGAAGTTCGGTTATAATTTTTGGATATCAAATGATTTGTGGGCTGTTTTGGTATGATTAAATGGGTAGGATTAGTTGGATATTGATATAAAATAATTATTGATATTGTTTATAAGTTGTTGTTCTTGAAATTTGGAAGAATAAAGTGTATGAAGATATTGTATACAAAGCGTATACCGGGCTGTTTTGTGACGATATTTTGGGGGGCTGTTTTATATGATTTTCGTGGTTGTTTTGTGATGATATTTTGGGGACTGTTTGGTGGTTGTTATGAGCTGTTTCGTGGGTTGGATTATCGTGGGATTGGTTGTAGTTGTTGTTATTGTTATACTATGGATATACGGAAATAAAGAAGTGTATACAAGCATTGGCATATAAGGTATATTGGGCTATTTTGGGAGTAATTTAAGGATGGATTAAATTTCAAGATTCTTTAATGAATGAAAGGAAAAAGCAATATTTTCATGTTCCTTGAACTCTAATTCATGTTTAAATAGTGGTTAATGTGTGTGAGGGGACAAACCCACATTTAACCTAGATTTTAACAAACCCTATATATGTATGTGATATTATGAATGTTTTCCTCTATAAGATATGTTTAATAATGATGGTTAAGGGTTGGTAATGATATTATCATTGATGATTTAAAACATGGAAATCCTTCGTAAAGAAGTTATACGTTTTCAAACATTGGTTGGAATGACTTATCCTTTCAATATGGCATAATGGTCCGTAATGATAATTTGACTATAAAGATGATTTCTTTTAAACAAGGTCATCCGTGCGTAGGGTCAAGCCCATATCGAACCTTACACGAACTATATTACTTTGTGAAACTCGCTTTTTCCCCATTATTGGATTATTGATCTTAATCTTCTAAAGGTTGGACCTTCAACTTGTTTTGTTGTAAAATGGGTTTCTTAAACGTGAAATTGAATAAGATATTTGAATAAGATTCTCAATCGGTTGTAACTTGAAATGCCTCTATTTGAGATGATGACTTGAGAAGTGAGATTCGACTCTAAGCCATGATTGATAATTTGGTAATATGACATGATTTGTATTTTGTTTATGTTTTTGGGCCTGTATGGGAAAGCTGTGCTAGTTCAGAGGACGATTAGCCTCCGTGGTTTCCTAACCCAGGTATCGATTGATTGATTAGTTTGCTTATGAGTGGCTTGCTTCATATCTTGTTTCCTGTGAGTGGCTTGTGGTGATATTGGATTCGTAAGTGAAATGTTTGGCATGTTAAATGGTAAAGAGTTAAGTTAATATGTCTTTCGTTGATCGATATGCGTAATGAACTTTAATGTTATTGACGGTATGACTGCTTTGAGACAATTGGTGAATCGGCTTCTATGCTATGGACTTTATTGTTATGTTTATGCCTAGCCATTCGGGAGGATGAGTGGTCACCGAGGTTTTTATATTCCGATGTGTTTGCCTTGCTATTCGGGAGGAAGAGTAGCCACTATGGATCCTAGTGTATTAATTGCCTTGCCATTCGGGAGGAAGAGTGGCCACTTCCGGGTTCGCTACCTGGGGTGCATTAATGGCCTTGCTATTCGGGAGGAAGAGTAGCCACCGTGAATCCATACTCCGGTGCATTGCGCAGTGTGCCTTGCTATTCAGGAGGAAGAGTAGCCACCGTGAATTCATATTTCGGTGTATTACGTAGTGTTGTTGATATTGATTTGGGCTTATACGGGCGGTTATGATATCCATCCTTATTATGGAACTATGCATAATTGCAACTGGGATTTTGAAATGACTTGATAAACTGTTAAACAAATGATATATGTTCATGTGTGGTGCGCTATGCGCGATGTGATTGATTCTTGGGCCTGTGTTGGCATGTGTAATATTCGTAATATCTCATGGAACTGTTGTTGACAATCATGATCACTTGAAAGGCATAATTAAAAGTTGTAACTTAACAAAAGATTTCATAATCGGTTTTGATAATTCTTATGGAGATGCATATGTTGAATACTTGTTTATATATTGATTAATGGATTTGTAAACTGTTTAATAAATGATATTGAGAATCACAAAGCGGAATGACTGTTTTATGCTATCTTTTTCAGAACTGATTTCTTTATATATTATTATATTTTATTTTCATAACACTTGTTGTCCCGAGGAACTCACTGAGTACGAAAGTACTCAGGCATACCATTGTTGTTTTTGATGGTATGTTAGGTAACGAAGAAGAGCAGGTTCGTGATACTTTCGACGCTTAAGAGGACTTGCTACTGCTGTGGATTCAGTGAGCCCACATCCTTGTTCGTGGGCCACTTCCTGCTTCATTTATTATTCTAGATTTCCGGGCTGCGTCCCGAAGTTTAACGATTGTTATGTCTCTTAGAAGCTCCATAGATAGTTGTCAGAATTGTGGGTAGATTGTCAAAAGTCTCGTACGACTTAATGGGTGTTTGCCACGTTGATGGCTATTACTTATAAAGACTTCCGCTGATTTAATTCATGTGTTCATGATGTGTTGCATTTAATTTATAAATTGTTGGAGGCGAATGTTGAACCTGGCGGGTTCAAGTATCATTATTGTGTTGTTTAGGTTCTTCCGATGTTGTTCGTGACGTCGGATGCCGGTCACGTCTAGGGTGGGTTTTGGGGCGTGACATAAGTAAGATCAAAATATTGCCTTATCTCTTACTAGTTACAATTATCTCAAATTATCCGAATGTGCAAAATACAGGATATAACATCCTCCCCCCCTTTAGAACATTCGTCCTCGAATGTTAGACTCGTCTTACAGGGTTTTACAAGTATTTCGGGGGAGTTTCTTTTTATGGACAGCACATATAATTTATTCACCAATCAATATAACCAATTAAGGAATTTAAATTACCTGTAGGCATAGGAAACAAGTGGGGATACTTCTTCTTCATTTCGTCCTCCGTTTCCCAGGTCATTTCCTCTCGATTATTGTTTCGCTACAAGACCTACTTTACGGTCCGTATTTCATCGATGAGGCCAAAGTGCAAATCTGCAACTTTTTACATTTTCAGAACCTATAAATAGTCGTTGGGCTCATAACCTACCTCTTATTCCCATTGCCTTTGAAATCTTACTTAGGGTCGTCAAACGTCATTCCCTTCTGATTAAAACATCGTATACTCATATTCTTCGTTAGTCTATTCACTGTACGAGATTGGAAATTTCTGAGGTATAACATTCTTCCCTCCTTTTGGAACATTCGTCCTCGAATGTTAAGTCATCGGGGATTCTAGAAACATTTGGCCAGAGTTTCCCCTGTAATATGACACTACCATCCTGTCACAACAACCCATAATATCATTTCCTCACAGGGCCACGACATTTTAGCAATATATCTATGGCCACGCATGACCAAAAGCATAAAAATAAAGCGTGCATACCTTATATTGTTGACGTTTCATATTGGACCTCTCCTGGGGGTTGAAATAAATGCGGGTACTTGGATGACATACTCTCTTCCGCCTCCCAAGCCATTTCTTTCCGGTTGTTGTTTCGCCAGAACACTTTGACTTAAGCTACTTCCTTATTTCGAAGTCTTCGTACTTGCCTGCCTAGAATAACAATAGGCACTTCTTCATAGGTTAGCTTTTCTGTTACTTGCACATCATCTATCGGGACAATCTTTGTGGGATCTCCAACACACTTGCGGAGCATCGAAACATGGAAGACTGGATGGACTGATTCAAGCTCCGAAGGCAATTCCAATTCATAGGCGACATGACCTACCTTGCGGATAATTTTATAGTGTCCAATATATCTAGGACTTAACTTCCCTCTCTTGCCAAATCTCATCACCCCTTTCATTGGCGACACTTGCAAAAATACCCAATCATCCACCTGGAATTCCAAGTCTCGTCGGCGATTGTCCGTATAATACTTTTGGCGACTTTGGGCTATCAGCAATCAATATCGGATCACCTTAACTTTTTTCACCGCTTGCTGAAACAATTCGGGGACTACTAGCTGTACTTCTCCTATTTAAAACCATCCGATTGGGGATCTACATTTCCTCCCATATAAAGCTTCTTATGGAGCCTTTTGAATGCTGGAATGGTAGCTATTGTTGTATGTGAATTTGATTAGCGGCAAATGATCGTCCCAACTACCACCGAAATCCAGCACACATGCTCGTAGCATATCTTCCAAGGTCTGAATAGTACGCTCGGCTTGTCCATCGGTTTGCAGGTGAAATGCCGTGCTAAGCTTCACTTGAGTGCCTAGACCTTCTTGAAAGAACTTCCAGAACTTGGCTGTAAACTGTGCTCCTCTCTCTGTGATAATAGATAACGGTATACCATGAAGTTGCACAATTTCTTTGAGATACAACCTCGCATAGTCTTCTGCTGAGTACGTGGTTCTAACTGGAAGGAAATGGGCTGCTTTCGTCAATCTATCCACGATCACCCATATAGAATCATACTTGCCACGGGAACGAGGTAACCCCACAATAAAATCCATTTTGATTACTTCCCACTTCCAAGTAGGGACCTCCATTGCTTGCAATAAGCCTCCTGGCTTTTGATGTTCAATCTTTACTTGTTGGTAATTTGGACACTGTGCTACAAATTCCGCTATGTCTCTCTTCATGCCATCCCACCAATATATTAACTTGAGATCATGCTACATTTTGGTGGCACCTGGGTGAATAGAATACCGAGAACAATGTGCTTCTTCTAGAATTCGTCGGCGTAATTCCGCCACATTCGGCACACATATCCTGCTTCAGTATCTAAGAATTCCATCCATAGAAACTTCAAATGGAGACTTCTCTTTTCCATGAGATATGTCTCTGTAATGGCACAGTTTAGGATCCTCATACTGGTGCTCTTTCACTTCCATGTTCAAGAATGAGACTGTGGGATCATTAATGCTAATCCCTGCATTACCCGAATCAATTACACGTACTCCAAGATTAGCTAGTTGATGGAGATCATGAACTATCTCTTTATTTTTCGGAGGAACCCCACATATACTGCCCATTGATCGGCGGCTAAGCACATCAGCTATTACATTCGCTTTTCCGGGGTGGTATAAAAAGCTAACATCATAATCTTTCAGTAATTCTAACCACCGCCTTTGCCGCTGATTTAACTCCTTCTGTTTGAAAATATATTGAAGACTCTTGTGATCTGTGTAAATGTCAACATGCACACCATACAAGTAATGTCTCCACATTTTCAAGGCATGAATGACCGCAACCAATTCGAGATCATGAGTTGGATAATGCTTTTAATGTTTCCACAGCTGCCTCAAAGCATATGCAACAACCCTACTGTGTTGCATCAATACACATCCTAATCCAACACCGGAAGCGACACAATACACAACATAGCCATCTGACCCTTCTGGAAGTGTTAAGACCGGAGCTGATGTCAATCTGTCTTTCAACTCTTGGAAGCTGCGCTCACAAGCATCATTCCATTGAAATTTAGCTGACTTCTGGGTTAGCTTCGTCAATGGGGCTGAAATAGATGAAAATCCCTCTACGAATCTCCTATAATAACCTGCCAATCCCAAAAAACTACGAACTTCTGTAGGCGTCGTAGGCCTTGGCCAAGTCTTCACAGCTTCAATTTTCTGAGTGTCAACTCGAATGCCATCATCTGAAATGATATGGCCCAGAAAGGTTGCAGAATTTAGCAAAAACTCGTACTTTGAAAATTTTGCATATAATTCTCGAGCTCGAAGAATTCCAAGTACGATACGCAAGTGATCTGCATGTTCTGATTCTATGAGAGAATACACCAAAATATCATCAATGAATACTATCACGAATAAATCCAAGAGTGGCCTGAATACATTATTCAACAAATTCATAAACACGGCTGGAGGATTAGTCCACCCAAACGACATCATTCGGAATTCATAGTGGCCATATCTCGTTTTGAATGCTGTTCTGGGAACATCCGCTTCTCTGACTCTCACTTGATGATAACCCTACCTCAAGTCTATTTTAGAAAACCACTTGGCACCCTGTAGCTGATCAAACAAATCGTCAATCCTCGGAAGAGGATATCTGTTCTTTATTGTCACTTTGTTCAACAGCCTGTAATCAATGCACATTCGTAGGGAACCATCTTTCTTTCTCACGAACAAGACTGGTGCTCCCCACGGTGAAGAACTAGGTCTAATAAACCCTTTTTTAAGTAGATCTTTTAGTTGTGTCTTAGCTCTTTCAATTCTGCCGGAGCCATTCGATAAGGAGGAATAGAAATAGGCTTGGTGTATAGCAACACATCAATAGCAAAATCAATCTCTCTTTCTGGAGGAAGACCTGGAAGTTCTTCCGGGAACACATCCGGGTATTCATTCACTACCGGAACTGATTAGAAAGTTGGCGACTTTGCCTCGCTGTCATGAACTCGGACTAGATGATAAATATATCCCTTAGCTTTCATCTTCCTTGCCTTAAGGTAGGAAATAAGCCTACCTCTTGGAGTTGCCGTATTACCTTTCCATTCAAGTACAGGCTATCCTGAAAATTGGAATCGAACTACTTTCAATCTGTAGTCAGCATTAGCATAACACGAGGCCAACCAATCCATACCCATAATTACATCGAAATCTAACATTTCCAGCTCAATCAAATCAGCCTTGGTCTGGCGATCACATATCACAATTACACAGTTTTTATAAACCTGTCTAGCTATCACGGGATCACCAACCGGAGTAGACACCTCAAAAGGTTTGATTGGCTCAAGTTTCACCCCAATACAACCAGCAACATATGGAGTAATATAAGAGAATGTATAACCCGGATTTATCAATGCATACACATCACGGGAAAATATAGACAATCTACCTGTAACAACATCCGAGGAGGACTCAAGATCCTGCCGTCCGGCTAAAGCATATACACGGGGCTGAGTGGCACCTGAAGTAGATGCTGGCCCTCTGCCTCTACCTCGACCTGCTGACATCTGGAGAGTCTGCCCTACTGGGCGCACTGAGGAAGAACCAGCTGCTGAACCTATAGGCTGAATCCCAACTCTACCACCCATCGACGGGCAATCTCTCATCATGTGCTCAACCTGACCGCAAGCATAACATGCATCCGAACCCTAGCGACACTATCCGGAATGTAATCTACCGTTTTGGCTGCATCGCGGTACTGGGGGTCTCCTCTGACTATAATCTTCCCTGAACTAGGAATCTTAGGCCCTCGAACTCTGGCCCTGTCCTGAACAGAAGGAGCGATCATGTTATATCCCGTGTTTTAACACGTTGGAAAAATTTGGAAACATTCTTGGCTTGTAAGAAATAAGGTCATAATTAATTTTTATTTGACATAGGAGTTGTGCATGAAAAAATATTGCTGTGAAAGTGTGGGATAAGGCTAAGGGTAAATTTTGGAATTTTGGAAATTAGTTTCGGGAATTACAAAATGTGATTTACAAGTTATTGGGCTCAACAAATTGAAATGAATTGAGGCCCAAAGAGGGTTGCTTGGCCGGCTATAATGGCCTTGGTCCAAGCCCATTTCTTGGTCATGTGACCAAGTCTTTATAATATATGCATTAGAAGACTTATGATAAGTATGAAACAAGATAAACAAGAGCAAAAATAGAAGAAGAGAAAGAAGGTCTCGGGTTTGGGAGGAAAAATTGGCTAACAAAAATATTGTTCTAAAAAATTTTCTCTTGTTGGATTTCCACTAATTCAAGGTCCCTTTGTAACTTGGTATAGTTGGTTTGGAGGGAGAAGCATTAGAATCATCAATGTGATCATACCTCCAAGTGAAGAAGACTTGAGGAAAAGGTAAGAATTTCTCCCTTATCTTTGTGTTATGAAGGCTTGTTTGTGTTGTAGTATATAGAAATGTGTTGATTGTATGGAAAAATGGAAGTTTGCAAAGTGGGTTTGGAATATGGCTTGTAGCCGTGGGCATGTGTGTATGGTGTGGTTATAATGTGTTGAATTCATGTTATATTCTAGTTGTGATTGTGATGAAATGCATATGGGAATTGAGAGTTGGATGAATTTAATTGATATTGATAAAATAGGCATATGGCCGTAGGGTGTGTTTGGCTTGGGATAGAAATGAATTAAGTTGTTTAGTGTGTAATTGTGATGATCATTGATGAGTTTAGAAGTTGGAAGCATGTTATGAAGTTGTATGCCAAAGGTTTGATGTTTTGCACAAGTTATGACTTTGACGTAAAGTTGTATATTATGTATATCGAGTGTATAACTTAAGGAAAACGATATGAAATGTTTCTAAAACTATATTGTGATGATCTTGATTGTTAATGAATGTGAAATCATTGATATGAGTTTGAAAGTTTGGGTTGGAATGAAGGTTATGGCAATTGTCGGCAAGTAGAACTAGTTGTGCCATATTGTGTTTCTAATGTTCGTTGTTGATGTTAATGTTGTTGTTAATGATTTTGAGCCGAGTTAAATTCTCGGGGGTGCTATATGTATAGGGGAGGTGCTGCCGAAATTTCGGTAGACAAACATGCATTAAGTTGAAATCATGGCATCCATAACTCACAACTGGTAAATGTGACCATTTGCAGATTTTTGACGAAACGGGAAGTGAGCTTGGATAGGCTTAAAAAGCTCAAAAGGTATGTAAAGCTAACCCGATCCTTCTTTTGGCATGCCTAAGTGTAGTAGAATCGGATTCGGGCCTCTGAAGACTTTCTGCCCCTCGGAATTCGCAATTGAAAATCTCGCTTTTTCCTTCAGTAAGATTGAGCCCATTTGGTGTGCTTTCCCTGAAATTATGCAAACTTTCTCTAAATTACTTGGAAAGCTATAGAATGTCCGTAGAACCTTTTTAGGTGACCCCATAAGCTTAAAAAGGCATAATTTGAGCCCGCCGCCTTGTTTGTCCCGAGGTGGGCCCGCTATTCCCGGTTTTGCCCTTAATGTACTTAAGTCTTCTTTTCGAGCAGTTCTTAAAAGAAACGTTTTGACTACTATTCTAATTACCTAACAAACATTGTTTTAAATATTCCATTGAGTCCGATAAATTGTTTTGACACTCGGAATGATTTCATAAAGGTTATACTTCTGTAATCCATTATGATATCTGAAACTCGTTTATTATGTTCCCGTTCAACTTCATTGGATCGATTTGTCTTTGATATGCCTCATCGAGTCTATTAAAACATTTATGATATTTTAATTGCATTAGTATCTCACTACTCCACTCGTGGATGCCCCAATGTTTCCCACACTGAGCCCGGGCCAGGATATGTTGTCAAGCGTGATCCTCTGCATTGTTCGTCGTGCCTCGATGTGAGGGGGCAGGTATGCGCGTACATGGGTTTGTGGAGTATGATGTGCCATGTCCGCTTGTTCTGATATGATTTGCTATGGCCATTTGATATGACATATTATGCTACGGGGTTATGCCCCTATTCTGATTCTTCTGTGTTGTGGCACCAGCGTCGGGAGGGTGGCCACGTTCTGTCTGCCGAGCCCCTTGGCAGGGGCCGGATTTGATATGACATATGTTTCTGTACACACTGTGCATGTTTTGGAATTATGTATCTGATACTTTGGATTTTCTGTTTACTTTCTGTATGTTCTGTACCAGTTATGATTTTGTCTCTGTAATTCAGGCTTTACATATTCAGTACATATTTCGTACTGACCCCCTTTCCTCGGGGGCTGCGTTTTCATGCCGCGCAGGTACCGACGACAGGTTTGCGGATCTGACCGTCTAGGATATCTTTTCCGCCATTTGGAGCGCTCTTTTATTCAGAGCCATCTTTTGGTACAGTCTGCCACTTCTATATATGTATATTCTCGTTCATGGGTACGGCGGGGCCCTGTCCCGTCATATGATTCTGTCAGTCTGTTTAGAGGTCTGTGGACATGTTTGTGGGTTGGGGTCTTTCTGTACAGATGTGTACTTATGTTGTGTTTGGGCGATCCCATTCGCCGCGGCGGCCGGTCCGCATATATTTAAATATTGCTTTGTTGGCCCTATGTGGCCTTTGTTGGTATTTTCTGCGTGCAGGGTATATGGGATAGTCCGTAAAATAAAGGAAACTCTGCCGAAAGTTTTCTGGAAATTATCTAAATTCGAAATAAAGCCTTGTCGGCTTCTGCCATATACTAGAATGCGTTTGAGTGCCCAGATCGGGCACTAGCCACGGCCTACGGGGTTGGGTCGTGGCAAAAGTGGTATCAGAGCGGTTCATCCTCGGAATGTCTACAGACCGTGTCTAGTAGAGTCTTGTTTATCGGTGTGTTGTGCACCACACCTATAAACAAGAGGCTACAGGGCATTTAGGATACTACCCTTCTTTCTGTCTTAGATCGTGCGATAGAGCTGTGTTATCAGGATGACTCTTCCCTAACGAATTGTAACATTTGCAGTTATGCCTTCAAAAAAAGCGACAGCGGCCCAAAAGGCCAAGGCAGCGGCCGCGGGAGAGACTAACCGGGCCCAGAGGGTTACCAGGGCCCATGCACATATTGCTCCTGATATTTTGCCCCCGGCAGAGGGCTCTTCCACACCACCACATGTAGAGGAGATTGGAGCAGCAGCAGCTGCAGGTCGAGGGGCGGCTCCACCGCCAGCTCCTGAGATTCCAGTACCTGAGCCTCCAGCCCCACGGCCAGGGACTGAGGATCAGACTATGAGAGAGGCAGTCCAGCTATTGACTAGACTTGTGGCGGGACAGGTTCAGGGGCACGGATTGGGAGGTGACCGAGCATATAAGCGTGACAGTTCGAGAGCTCGTGAGTTCTTGACTTGTGGCCCTCCAGAGTTCTTCGGGACAAAGCCCGAGGAGGATTCTAAGGAGTTTATAAGAAAGATGCGGCGCACCATACATTTGATTAAGGCTTCTGCGACAAAGTCAGTCGAGTTGGCTTCGTACCGGTTGTATGATGTAGCAGCTAATTGGTACGAGTCTTGGGAGTTGGCCAGAGGCGACGGCGCTCCCCCAGCAGTCTGGGATGAGTTTTCCGAGGCTTTGCTTAGCCATTTTCTGCCTCCGGAGTTACGGCGGGCCAGAGCTGACAGATTCTTATTGCTGAGACAGAGGGGCCGCAGCGTCCGAGAGTACAGTATGGAGTTCGACTCATTGGCCCGATATGCGCCTGCTGTGGTAGCTACTATGGCTGACAGGATGCACAGGTATATTATGGGGCTGGACCGTTATTTTGTCGACAGCTGTTTGGTATTGGCTGCTCAGCCCGGCATGGATATTGCCTGGATTCAGGCGTACGCCCAGGGCATGGAGGACCGGCATAGGGAGCGTCAGCCTGATAGGAGTCAGGATCGGAGACAGCCCAAGAGGGCCAGATCATCTGGGTATTCTGGAGATTTTCGGGGCAGACAGCCTCAGCAGCCGCAGCAGCCTAGCAGACATCTATCCCAGCCGGCACAGAGCGCACCTCCACAGCCTACAGGTCGCAGATTTGATAGCCCAGGGTATTCAGGAGCAGGTCAGAGCTCCAGGGCTTCAGGTTCGCGGACAGATAGGGGTTCTGGTCAGACGAGGCCCCCTAGGCCTCAGTGTTCTTATTGTGGAAGATACCATCCTGGGGAGTGCTACAGAGCCACCGGTGCATGTTTTTCTTGTGGCCGTCAGGGCCATTCTGTGAGAGATTGCCCGTATAAGGGTAGTTCGGGTGGTGCAACGCAGCCTACCGGATCAGCCGCCGGGTCATCATATTCGTCAGTGGCTATGCGCCCTACAGGGCCGGGTACATCAGCACCGGCGGGTGGCGGCAGAGGCTGTGGTGGAGCTTCTGGTACTAGCGGTCCTTCGAACCGCATTTATGCTTTGTCCAGCCGCCAGGACCAGGAGGCATCGCCTAATGCCGTTACAGGTACATTATTGGTCTTCTCTCGGTCTGTGTATGCATTAATTGATCCAGGTTTGACTTTGTCATATATTTCGCCTCTTGTTGCGGGAAAAATTGGTATAACGTCTGAACCTATAGAGCCGTTTGAGGTAGCCACACCGATTGGGGACTTTATTGTAGCAAAACAGG
This sequence comes from Lycium barbarum, assembly GCF_019175385.1. NCBI lineage: Eukaryota > Viridiplantae > Streptophyta > Magnoliopsida > Solanales > Solanaceae > Lycium > Lycium barbarum. The sequence continues at coordinate 78,654,272 of NC_083342.1, read as the reverse complement.
TATATAAAGACTGTTCTGTAATTGTATGTGGCCGTGACACTAAGGCAGATCTGGTGGAGTTAGATATGATCGAGTTCGATGTTATTATGGGAATGGACTGGCTAGCCTCCTGTTATGCTAATGTTGACTTCCAAAATAAGGTAGTTCATTTCCAGTTTCCTAGGGAGCCAGTTATAGAGTGGGCCGGTAATACAGCATCGCCGAAAGGTAAGTTTATTTCATACCTTAAGGCGAAGAAAATGATCAGAAAAGGTTATATTTATCATCTGGTTTGGGTACAAGACTTGACAGCAGAAACGCCGACTCTTCAGTCAGTTCCCGTGGTTAATGAATTTCTAGATGTATTCCCGGATGAGCTTCCAGGCCTTTCTCCAGAGCGGGAGATAGATTTTACTATTGATTTGCTTCCAGATACTCAGCCTATATCCATTCCCCCGTATAGAATGGCACCGACAGAATTGAAAGAATTGAAAGAGCAGCTAAAAGATCTGTTAGAAAAGGGCTTCATCAGACCCAGTACTTTGCCTTGGGGAGCCCCGGTATTATTTGTGCGTAAGAAAGACGGGTCGCTGCGTATGTGTATTGATTATCGGCAGCTGAATAAGGTAACCATAAAGAATAAATACCCCCTCCCCAGAATTCACGATTTGTTTGATCAGTTGCAGGGCGCCAAATATTTTTCGAAGATAGATCTTCGGTCGGGCTATCATCAGGTACGGGTACGAGAGGCTGATATTCCTAAGACAGCGTTCCGGACCAGATATGGGCATTATGAATTCAGAGTTATGTCTTTTGGGCTGACTAATGCTCCTGCGGTATTCATGGATTTAATGAACCGGGTATTCAGGCCGTTCTTAGACATGTTCGTAATTGTATTTATCGACGATATTCTGGTTTATTCTCGGTCCGAGGCAGAGCACGCAGATCATCTGAGAGCGGTACTTGGGGTACTTCGGCATCAGAAATTATATGCAAAATTTTCTAAATGTGAATTCTGGCTGGCTTCAGTGGCATTCTTGGGACATATTATTGCAGCTGATGGTGTCCGGGTAGACACACAGAAGATTGAGGCCGTAAAGAATTGGCCCAGACCCACGACGCCCATGGAGGTACAGAGTTTTCTGGGGTTAGCAGGCTATTACAGGAGATTTGTCGAAAAGTTTGCTTCGATTTCAGCGCCTTTGACAAGGCTAACTCAGAAGGGAGCTAAGTTCCAGTGGACCGATGCATGTGAACGAAGCTTCCAGTTGCTGAAAGAGAAGTTGACTTCAGCTCCAGTTCTGACTCTTCCAGAGGGACCCGATGGGTATGTTATTTATTGTGACGCTTCTGGCGTGGGATTGGGCTGTGTATTGATGCAGCACGGCAGAGTTATAGCTTATGCTTCTCGACAATTGAAAAAGCATGAAAAGAATTATCCTACTCACGATCTGGAGCTTGCAGCGGTGATCCATGCCCTGAAGATATAGAGACATTATGTATATGGCGTTCATGTTGATATCTATACAGATCATAAGAGTCTCCAGTATATTTTCAAGCAGAAAGAGCTTAATTTGCGGCAGCGGAGGTGGCTGGAGCTCCTGAAAGACTATGATGTGGATATTCTGTATCATTCGGGCAAGGCTAATATTGTTGCAGATGTGCTTAGCCGGAAATCTATGGGCAGCTTGGCAGATTTACAGCCAGACAGGAGAGAGATAGTACGTGATATTCATCAGTTGGCTAATCTTGGGGTTCGTCTGGCCGATTCTGGAGGTACACGGATTTCTGTCCGGGGGGTTTCTGAATCATCTATTAAGGAAGATATCAAGCGGCATCAATATGAAAATCCTGTTTTAGCTCGATACAGAGACACTGCCCATGAAAAGGAGAAGACTTCGTTCGAGTTTACACCAGACGGAACCTTACTATACAGAGGCAGGTTGTGTGTACCTGATATTGCAGGGCTACGGCAGCAGGTTATGGGCGAGGCACATTATACTCGCTATTCTGTTCATCCTGGGTCTACGAAGATGTACCATGATCTTAGATGCCTATACTGGTGGGATGGCATGAAACGGGATATCACAGAGTTCGTCTCCCAGTGTCCCAATTGTCAGCAGGTCAAGATTGAACATCAGAAACCGGGTGGACTGTTGCAAGAAATGGAAATTCCGACGTGGAAGTGGGAGATCATTAATATGGACTTCATTACAGGTTTTCCTCGCACTCCACGGAAGTATGATTCCATCTGGGTGATTGTTGATAGGCTGACGAAATCAGCTCATTTTCTCCCCGTCAGAACTACTTATTCCGCCGGGGATTATGCCAGGCTTTATATTAAAGAAATAGTGAAGCTTCATGGAGTTCCTATATCTATTATCACTGACAGAGGTGCCCAATTCACAGCAAACTTCTGGAGATCTTTTCAGGAAGGATTAGGGACTCAGGTGAGCCTGAGCACAGCTTTTCATCCTCAGAGTGATGGACAGGCCGAGCGCACTATCCAGACGCTTGAAGATATGTTGCGGGCCTGTGTTATTGATTTCAGAGGTAGCTGGGAGGATCACTTGCCATTGATTGAATTTGCTTATAATAACAGCTACCATTCCAGCATCCAGATGGCTACGTACGAGGCTCTGTATGGCAGGAAATGCAGGTCACCTATCGGCTGGTTTGATAGTGGCGAGACAGAATTAATCGGCCCAGATGTGATCCAGCAGGCCGTTGATAAGGTGAAACTTATTCGGGAGCGGCTATTGGCAGCCCAGAGTCGACAGAAATCATACGCTGATAAACGGCGTCGTCCTTTGGAATTCCAGGTTGGTGATTGGGTATTTCTGAAGGTATCGCCTATGAAAGGCGTGATGCGGTTCGGCAGAAAGGGTAAGCTCAGTCCGCGTTATATTGGGCCTTATCAGATTGTTAGAAAAATTAGAAATGTTGCCTATGAGTTAAATCTGCCATCTGATTTTGAGGCGGTACATCCGGTATTCCATGTATCTATGCTCCGCAAATGCATTGGTGATCCCTCCAGAATATTTCCTGTGGATGATATTCAGGTGACGGAGCAGTTATCTTATGAGGAGCAGCACGTAGCTATTTTGGACTGCCAGGTAAGAAAGCTTCGGAACAAAGATGTAGCCTCTGTTAAGGTGCTGTGGCGGAATGATAATAGGGAGGAAATGACCTGGGAGGCCGAAGAGGAGATGAAGAAGAAATATCCTCATTTGTTCCCTACGGCCACAGGTAATCCTGAATCCTTACTTAATTCTGTTTCAATAATGAATGTGCGTCATATGTGCTGTCTATAAACATAAACTCCCCCAAAGTATTCTCAGACCTTATAAGATTAATTTAACATTCGATGACGAATGTTCTAAAGGGGGGGAAGATGTTATATCCCGTGTTTTAACACATTGGAAAAATTTGGAAACATTCTTGGCTTGTAAGAAATAAGGTCATAATTAATTTTTATTTGACATAGGAGTTGTGCATGAAAACATATTGTTGTGAAAGTGTGGCATAAGGCTAAGGGTAAATTTTGGAATTTTGGAAATTAGTTTCGGGAATTACAAAATGTGATTTACAAGTTATTGGGGTCAACAAATTGAAATGAATTGAGGCCCAAAGAGGGTTGCTTGGCCGGCTATAATGGCCTTGGTCCAAGCCCATTTCTTGGTCATGTGCTTGGTCATGTGACCAAGTCTTTATAATATATACATTAGAAGACTTATGATAAGTATGAAACAAGATAAACAAGAGCAAAAATAGAAGAAGAGAAAGAAGGTCTCGGGTTTGGGAGGAAAAATTGGCTACCAAAAATATTGTTCTAAATTTTTTTCTCTTGTTGGATTTCCACTAATTCAAGGTCCCTTTGTAACTTGGTATAGTTGGTTTAGAGGGAGAAGCATTAGAATCATCAAAGTGATCATACCTCCAAGTGAAGAAGACTTGAGGAAAAGGTAAGAATTTCTCCCTTATCTTTGTGTTATGAAGGCTTGTTTGTGTTGTAGTATATAGAAATGTGTTGATTGTATGGAAAAATGGAAGTTTGCAAAGTGGGTTTGGAATATGGCTTGTAGCCGTGGGCATGTGTGTATGGTGTGGTTATAATGTGTTGAATTCATGTTATATTCTAGTTGTGATTGTGATGAAATGCATATGGGAATTGAGAGTTGGATGAATTTAATTGATATTGATAAAATAGGCATATGGCCGTAGGTGTGTTTGGCTTGGGATAGAAATGAATTAAGTTGTTTAGTGTGTAATTGTGATGATCATTGATGAGTTTAGAAGTTTGAAGCATGTTATGAAGTTGTATGCCAAAGGTTTGATGTTTTGCACAAGTTATGACTTTGACGGAAAGTTGTATATTATGTATATCGAGTGTATAACTTAAGGAAAACGATATGAAATGTTTCTAAAACTATATTGTGATGATCTTGATTGTTAATGAATGTGAAATCATTGATATTAGTTTGAAAGTTTGGGTTGGAATGAAGGTTATGGCAATTGTCGGCAAGTAGAACTAGTTGTGCCATATTGTGTTTCTAATGTTCGTTGTTGATGTTAATGTTGTTGTTAATGATTTTGAGCCGAGTTAAATTATCGGGGGTGCTATATGTATAGGGGAGGTGCTGCCGAAATTTCGGTAGACAAACATGCATTAAGTTGAAATCATGGCATCCATAACTCACAACTGGTAAATGTGACCATTTGCAGATTTTTGACGAAACGAGAAGTGAGCTTGGATAGACTTAAAAAGCTCAAAAGGTATGTAAAGCTAACCCGATCCTTCTTTTGGCATGCCTAAGTGTAGTAGAATCGGATTCGGGCCTCGGAAGACTTTCTGCCCCTCGGAATCCGCAATTGAAAATCTTGCTTTTTCCTTCAGTAAGATTGAGCCCATTTGGTGTGCTTTCCCTGAAATTATGCAAACTTTCTCTAAATTACTTGGAAAGCTATAGAATGTCCGTAGAACCTTTTTAGGTGACCCCATAAGCTTAAAAGGGCATAATTTGAGCCCGCCGCCTTGTTTGTCCCGAGGTGGGCCCGCTATTCCCGGTTTTGCCATTAATGTACTTAACTCTTCTTTTCGAGCAGTTCTTAAAAGAAACGTTTTGACTACTATTCTAATTACCTAACAAACATTGTTTTAAATATTCCATTGAGTCCGCTAAATTGTTTTGACACTCGGAATGATTTCAGAAAGGTTATACTTCTGTAATCCATTATGATATCCGAAACTCGTTTATTATGTTCCCGTTCGACTTCATTGGATCGGTTTGTCTTTGATATGCCTCATCGAGTCTATTAAAACATTTATGATATTTTAATTGCATTTGTCTCTCACTACTCCACTCGTGGATGCCCCAATGTTTCCCACACTGAGCCCGGGCCAGGATATATTGTCAAGCGTGATCCTCTGCATTGTTCGCCGTGCCTCGATGTGAGAGGGCAGGTATACGCGTACATGGGTTTGTGGAGTATGATGTGCCATGTCTGCTTGTTCTGATATGATTTGCTATAGCCATTTGATATGACATATTATGCTACGGGGTTATGCCCCTATTCTGATTCTTCTGTGTTGTGGCACCAGCGTCGGGAGGGTGGCCACGTTCTGTCTGCCGAGCCCCTTGGCAGGGGCCGGATTTGATATGACATATGTTTCTGTACACACTGTGCATGTTTTGGAATTATGTATCTGATACTTTGGATTTTCTGTTTACTTTCTGTATGTTCTGTACCAGTTATGATTTTGTCTCTGTAATTCAGGCTTTACATATTCAGTACATATTTCGTACTGACCCCCTTTCCTCGGGGGCTGCGTTTTCATGCCGCGCAGGTACCGACGACAGGTTTGCGGATCTGACCGTCTATGATATCTTTTCCGCCATTTGGAGCGCTCTTTTATTCAGAGCCATCTTTTGGTACAGTCTGCCACTTCTATATATGTATATTCTCGTTCATGGGTACGGCGGGGCCCTGTCCCGTCATATGATTCTGTCAGTCTGTTTAGAGGTCTGTGGACATGTTTGTGGGTTGGGGTCTTTCTGTACAGATGTGTACTTATGTTGTGTTTGGGCGATCCCATTCGCCGCGGCGGCCGGTCCGCATATATTTAAATATTGCTTTGTTGGCCCTATGTGGCCTTTGTTGGTATTTTCTGCGTGCAGGGTATATGGGATAGTCCGTAAAATAAAGGAAACTCTGCCGAAATTTTTCTGGAAATTATCTAAATTCGAAATAAAGCCTTGTCGGCTTCTGCCATATACTAGAATGCGTTTGAGTGCCCAGATCGGGCACTAGCCACGGCCTACGGGGTTGGGTCGTGACAGATCAAATCTCCTACCTGCGAATCGAGGAGGTGCACTAGCCACCGACTGGCCTGAGTACCTAGAATGTGTCTTTCTTGATCCCCCTCTATAATCACTGCTTGCTCCCATAGATCTGGCCCTCTTACTTTGCCTTCTATTACTATCACGATCACTTCTTTGTGGTTGTTGTAGCCCTTCTAAATTATGAGCATGAGCTTGTATCCGGGATATATCCATCCCATCTTGTAGTGAAGTTGTCAAGCAATCTTTGAATAAATGTGGCCCTAAGCCACTCACGAATCTATGTACCCGGTCTCCCTTGTCGGCCACCATAGTCGGGGCATACCTAGCCAATGAATTAAATTGAAGGCTATATTCCCGGGCACTCATGTTTTCTTGCCTCAAAGTTAGGAATCTATCCGCTCTAGCTCGATGGACCTCGGGTGGCAAGTAGTGACGAATGAAAGCATCTACAAATTCTTGCCAACCCGGAGGAGGCACATTTTCTCCTCTTGATAATACCCAGTTATTATACCATAAGACTGCCACATCCCGGAGTCTATAAGATGCCAACTCCACGGATTCAGTTTCGGAGGCATGGACAATCCTCAACATTTCATCAATGAAACCTTACGGGTCTTCATCTGGCTTTGACCCGAAAAACTCCGGAGGATTTAGACTCATAAAATCACGGGCTCTGGTACTAGCTGACCGATCACTTGGGCCCGTATTCTGCCGCTATGCTTGAGCGGTAACCAACTGTGTCAATAGATGTATAGCCTCGGTCATTTGTTGACCCGAAGCAACCGGTGGAGAAATTGGAGCTGGAGCTCCTCCTTGTCCTTCCACATTAGGCGGGGCGGAGAAAGTATTAGATGGAGCCTCATTATGTGATTCGCCCTCTTCAATATTCATCGGAGGCTCTCTTTCTACCCACATCTTTGTCGCAGTCTTGCCCTTCTGGGCGGCTGTAGCTTTTCCCTTTGGCGGCATTTCTGGAATCACAACACACTATTAGGGAGGATAAAATCTTATACATGGCTCTATGGAACGATCTCATAAGAAGAAGGATGGTCATTTTTCCTAAATGCCCTGTAGCCTCTTGTTTATGAGTGTGGCGCGCAACACACCATAAACAAGACTCTACTAGACACGGCTCGTAGACACTTCCTAGGACTGAACTGCTCTAATACCACTTTTGTCATGACCCAGCTAGGGGCCGCGACGGTTACCCGGGGTTAACCACCGAGCACCGCTCGTTCTATTTCTCATCATGATCATTTAGTGCTCTTTTATCACATTTATACTCAAATTGTAGGAAAATCATATTTCATGTGGAAACAAAAATATTTTTATATACATATGCCTCTCGACCATCAAAATAATATATATACATAATAGCATCTCGCGAGACCATCTAACCCACACTGCGTATCTACGAGCCTCTACTGGAGTGCTAAACACAAGGACGGGACAAGACCCCGTCATGCCAAAAAATACATATACATGAATATACACAAAATAATAATCAAGCACCTCTGGAACAAAGGAGTGCTTTGAATCGGCTGACAGCTACTACGGATCTGGGTTGAGCTCTTCTCCCTGTCTACCTATGGGCATGAACACAGCGTCCAAAGAAAACGGACATCAGTACGAATATTGTACTGAGTATGAGAGGCATAAACAATGAAATAAGACAATGATGCAAACGAAAATATCAATATGGATCATCTATATCTGACTTTCAAGTATAAAGGAAATAAGTCATGCTGTCTTACTCATACTCATCATCATATCCTATGTGCATAATGTATAAGCTGCCCGTCCATATAGATACGGTGTGATAATCACAACATTAGCCCGCGTCCAGGCCTCCCGCGTCCGGGGTATCATCTCATACCACCCACTAGTGGTGTCTGCCCATGCCATCTGGCTATGGTGTATACGCAGCCCGCCTTGGCGGTGACTGCTCGGCCATATAGACACGGTGTATATCATCATCACACATGCTCATCATAGTATGCTCGTCATATCATGCTCATCATAATATGCTTATCATAATATGCTCGTCATAATACATGCATAAGGCTCAAGAGCAACTATACTTTATCGGGGTGACGTAAGGTCATGATCCCCTGATTTCATTATGGAGCATTCATTGCCATTCTGCCTCACCTTGAAGGAATTAGCATATAAGGTGAGTGTACTCAATAAATAACATCATTAACGTTATAAGATCATCATATCATACATTTTAGAATCTCTATACTTTATCTCATCATCATCACTATATGACTCATAACACATCTCTTATCTTATATCGCTATTCATGGACATAGACCTTTAGCTTTCTGGAATATAAGAACTTATGGAAAGGAAAGAAGAGTCACGATATAGGATTCATGCCATTAGAAGGAAAGGACTAGCCTCACATACTTTTTATGTTTAACTAAGCTATCGTTCACTTGTTCTCCTTCAATGTCACGTTTCTAACTTCAAGAGAGAATTCGCATTAAAGTTAGTTAAGAATTATAAGAACGGCTTAATAATGCTAGAGAACATTGGACAGCATTTCCTTCGTTTATACAACTCTTCCCATATTCTATATCAACTCTCAAACGTTCATAACACATTTTGAATATGATAGACGACACTCATCATTCGTTTATAATATCTGTATTTCACAATTTGTCTTCAATTTCTCCATAATCATGGCCATGGTTCATTGTTGCATTTTTTTCTCACATAGGATACTTATTCCATGTTCTAAATGTCATCCATAACATATTTATATTCACAAATTATCAATGATCATGGCTCAATTCAAACCTTTACTCAACAATGCTACTATTCACACTTTCGTGACCCATTTCTTACATCCTTCTATATTCCAAGTGTTTCAACTCTTCCATACCCTAAATAGCATGTCAATGCCATAAAACTTACCTTAGATGCTGTAGGAACAAGCCTTAAGTGGTATTACTCTTCTTGCACCAAAACACTAGTTTACTTCTCTTGAAATTTCTTGACTTGGATGAACTTTGATGAGGTTCCCACACTTGGTTTTGTTGATTTGATGAAGTTGATCATCAATTTCTCATGAGTTCTTTTATATGAAATGTGTTGAAGTTTCTAGAGAAGTCTTGAGTTGTGGAGCATGAAAAATAAAAATGAAATAAATGAACTTGGGTCTCTTATTTAAAACTTGAAATCTGATTCGAAATGAACAGTAGTTGAAAGTGCACAGTAGTCGTAAACTTGGTTTACGATCCGTATTCTAGAATACGGGCCGTATTTCATGGGTGTATTTAAGCATAACAGAACCAGAAAGGTAGGCTGAGGACATGGTGATTTACGAATTCAGTTTACGGGCCGTATTTCAGTTTACGGTTCGTATTTTAAGTCGTATTTGTCACACCCCGACTTTACTAGGGTGTGATGGGCACCCGACCCCATATCTGGAGCCGAGCGAACCCGCTGACTCTTATTACATAGATAAACTCTTGTATCAATTAAGAAAGAAATACATAGTAAGCTCTCCAATATATTTTTTTTTCATAAGTAAACTCTGACATCATGTAAGACTCGGGACATGAAACATAATAACATATCGGCTGCTGGAGCCGCTCACAGACTAACAACCCAATACCCATGACTCTGTCTGCAAAGTCTCTAGCATAGAACAAAGCATCATAGCATATACTTGGACTTGGCAATTCTCCGGGACAAATGGAGTTCGCCATCCCCGCTGGAACATCTTCAGTAAGATCTTCTAATCATCTGGGAGTACCTGCGCGGCATGAACGCAGCCCCCGAAGAAAAGGGGTCAGTACGAGTAATGTACTGAGTATGTAATGCATGAATAGTAACATAATAAAGGAGTATATAGTATGAATAATAACGGGATAGACATATGGAGCTTATCCTGGGACAGATGTAACCTGTACATATGAATGCTTTTCTGCGGATGCCATGCATGCTTAGTTTCTTTTTTCAGAAAAACGGTGCTTCTTATTTACATGTACAGAAAACAGAACATTTCAGAAAACGGTATCCTTTATTCACATTTACAGATGCCGAGTACATCGGCTCTCCCACCCCCCTCCCCAACAGTGTCCCAACATATTATATATAAATATATATATCACATATACAGACGCCGTATCCGGCTCTCCCATATCCCGCGTCCAGACATCCCGCGTCCGGGACGAAATCCAGCTGAATTAGGTGGTGATATAACAGTGGCCCTTCCCCTTTTCCCCATATACATATACATATACATATACATATTCATATTCATATACATATGTCATACCATTGGCATGTATGAGAGCTCAAAGAAAGTCATGTGTCCATCGGAGTGACGGAAGGTCGGTAGCCTCCGATTACATTATGGAACAACCATAGTCGCTTTGTCTCACCTTGAAGGAACGAGTATTATGAGGCGAGACTACCAATGAAAAGTGTCATTATGAGGAAAACATCAAATAGGGTCATAGGGTACAGTTTCATATACCTAGGACCTTTAGAGTAGTCATTACCTGTAATAGAGTTGAGATATCAAGAATTAGTTTAACGTTTCCATATTTTCCTTTTCATAGCAGAACATTTTGCCAACACTCTACCGTAGGCATTTTCTCATCTTGGACTACATCGTTATCATTATAAGATCATATTCATCATCTTAGTCATGGAATCATCTTTGTCATACTTATCATAGGCATATTCCCTTTCTTAACATCATCATTATCATTGTCATCATAGAAGTATCCTCGTTAGCATAGTTACAGTACTTGTCACTCGGTGAACGGGATAAGGATCAAAAGTTTTCTTTGGATTCTGCTTCAAAATAGATCAAACGGAACAATAAGGAAAATCCGGGGACCATGGGCCCACCTCGGGTCAAATGAGGCGGCGTACCAAATTTACATATGTTACATGTCATGGCGTTACTTGTGAGGGTTTTAGGGTAGTCGGGTCCTGTTTATGCGAGTTCTAGAGGTTTAGGAAATTCTTCCAACATTTTGCACACTTTTTAGTTCAATTCTACTGATTGAAAAAGAGAAAACTTTAGGCGCGGATTCCGGAGGGTAGAGTTATTCCCGAGGCTCATATCCAACATATTCCGTCTAAGACATGCCATAGAAAGAATGGTGAAGCCTTACATACCTTTTCTGCTTCTTATGCGACTCCAAATTCACGTTCCAAATCCGCCGAAATTTCGGCAGCATTTCCCCTGTAAATATGCCACCCCCGAGAATATGGCTCGGCCCAATTCAACAGCAACCCAACCAACAACCAAGCTATAACGTCAATAATCAATTCAAGAATACATTCTAACATTAAGCGCTCTTCCTACATAGTCCGACAACATTCACAATATTCACAATGATTTAATGCTACCCGAAAACTTCAACAAAAGTGTAACCACACCTTTTTATTCTAGATTCGTAACCCACATTAAAACCATGCATTGCTAACATCATATTCATACAAACATAAAGAAGCATACTAATATTACATTAACTTCTCCACCAATCTACAACCAATTTCCATTTCGTTCCAACCCTTTAAACCTTCATATAATATCATAGAATCTGCAACGACATCGACTATAATATTACATGAAATCAATTCATCATAGCTTACCACACAATAACATTCTCGGCCACAACAACTACACCCCTATTTTCATGAATTTCCATCATTTTCCATACATTGCAACAACAACTAACATACTACATAGAATTAATCCATTCTCTTCCAAATCACACTATGACCACACAGCCACAACTACATATACACGGACAACTATTCAGCATCCATATTTTCATAATCTTCGTGAGTTCCATTCACTCCCACACACCACAACATACACAACCATACATAAAATATAAAGGAAGATTAAGTTCTTACCCTTTTTCTTCAATTTCCCACTTGGCTAGAATGTTGATCTTGCAACAATAAATGTTCTACTTGTTCCAATGACCTCTTCTCCTTGCTAGGGACCTTCCAATTAGTAGAGAGTAATTTTTGAGAAATTTTTCCAAGGTTCTTGTTTCCTCCAAGCTTGGCCGAAATTGGCCCTTTGTTTTTCTTCCAAAGTGTCTTCTTTTTTTCTTTGTTTCTTCAACTCTCCAAATTGATGAATTAGTCCTCTCCTTTTATATATATATATATAGTCTCCTCCAATCTTATGTGGCCACCTATCCATCTCTAGATTCTTCTTAATTTGGTGGCAAAGATGACTTATTTGTCATTTTTTTTTTTCTAGAGTTTTCTTGAAATTTTTAACAAAGAAGACTAATGTCTTCTTTGGCAAGCTTTGCCCCTTATGTTGTTATAATTTACCATTAGCCCTTATTAATTAATAAAAATGTGGACATATAGGGGCATGCCACACGGCCAAGGGCCCTTCAAGAACATTCTTGATATTTTTTGTGAAATTCCCATTTTGCCCTTAGTCCTTCGCAATATTTTCCATGAACCCTTTTCGCGAATTTTCTTTTTTTACCCTTAGTCTTCCTCACTATTTCCATACTACCAATGTTCGTAAATAATATTCACAACAACTTATACATTATAATAAATTTTTGAAAATGGTCATTCCCTTTACTTCGTCACGACTACTTTGGGATATCCGAACGTACGAAATACGGGATATAACAGTATTTAACCATCCAAGTCTTTGGCAGAAAGTTGAAGTTTTGGAATGTTTAAGGACGACAAGGCAGTTTATGGGCCGTATACCACTTTACGGTCCGTATTTCATCGACGAGACCAAAGTGCAAATCTGCAACTTTTCAAATTTTCAGAACCTATAAATAGTCGTTGGGCTCATAACCTACCTCTTATACCCATTGCCTTTGAAATCTTACTTAGGGTCATCAAACGTCATTCCCTTCTGACTAAAACATTGTATACTCGTATTCTTCGTTAGTCTATTCACTGTACGAGATTGGAAATTTCTGAGGTGTAACAGAATACTCGATTGTTAGTGGTTCATAAAGAACTCCACAGATTGACCAAGTTCGAGTCAAATCTGACCCTTCGTTTTTTGCTTACATCTAATCCTAGTCCTATAATGCTATGTTATGAGAAGGAAACCCCTAAATGGGGAGTTATCCCACATCGACTGAACCTAGGGTTTGGGGGTTTGGGCTTTCAATTTAAAGGGCCCTATTCTCTGTTATTTGAACAAGTTTGAATGTATTGAGATTCGATATACTAACAAAAAACTCAAAAATACCTATGATTTCCAAAATATTGGAAATCCTTTACTTTTTCTGAGTTTAACTAAAATTTTAAAGAGTTTATTTCTCTTATTTTCTGGGTTTGTGTGTTGCTGAGGGTGGAGAGGCAAAAATACCTTCCTAAAGTCCATTCTTGACCAAGGTTGCACAAGAAAGAGGTAATCCTCTTTAGTTTTTTTTTTTTTTTTTTTTTTTTTTTTTTTTTTTTTTTTGCATTTTATGTTTCTTAGTTACTTGTGCTAAATGTTGGTGTGTTTTTATGCTAGTTTAATTCAGTTAATATGCTTCTTTGTTGGACATTTTATTTGCTTATTTGTTTGAATTAGTTAAGAATGCTTCTATGGTAGTTAAGTTAATTTATATATAGTTAAATAGGTTTGCTATATTAGTTTGGTTTATATAGTTAAGCCTGTTTATTGATCTAACCTAGTCATTTATTTTGAGTTAGGTTCTGTCTAGTCTAACCTGTGCTTAGGTATATTGGTCTAAGTTGTGTTCCTGTGTTGGTCAAGTAGTATTATCCTGCTTTTGTTTCCTGTTTAATAGTATAGACCTGTTTTATGTTGACTTAGTCCTTGTTCATCCTTTATTTGAAATATAACCATTTTAATAAATGATGTTCATGCTTGATGTCTGATAATTAACGGAGTTTAAACATGCATAATTTGTCTGAATTAAGCTATTGAGTCCAATCATGGCAGCCCCTCTGTTTGATCTAAAACATTATGTTATGATCTTTTATTTAAACTGGTCATTGAAGAAGGACTTATTTAGACATGTATCTTGATCGAGATTAAGAAATCCTTATTGCATTAGTCATGGTATCTGCCAATCTCTATTTAAACTTAATAATTTTTCTTTTTTCCAAGTAAAAAATGGTATTTATTTGAGGTGAAAACCTCTGTATGACATTGTTCTAAGTTTTAAAGGCATGTGCCATGAGTCCTCATTAATTGGTCCGATGTTTAAATCTTGGAATGCATAAAAAGGTATAAAAGGGTCTCTTTTCATAAACTATCACATCTGGAAACTCACTTAGTAACCTGTGAAGTTTGTATCACAGGCTAGAGGGTCTTACTTTGATTTAAAATACGTCATGCGAGTCCCATGTGAATCTATTGTCTTTACTAAGGAATAGGCTTAAGAACTGATTCTTGTGTGACTCTATTGTCCATGATGAAATGCTGTCAAGTTCTGATGGTTTGTGCTTGGTGTATGATCGTATATTCTGTTATCCCTAAGTGTGTCTAAAATGAATAAGAAACTGTGTGAATTTTAGTATGGTCTTGGTGGGAGGAGTCACTTGACATTTGAATGAAAGTAAGTGTGACTTACCCAGGGCCTAGAGGAAGAGGGTAGAGCTTGGAGTTTCTTGTTAACTCACCTTACTAACATTCATATATCATGGGACCCTCCAAACAATTTGAAAGGTCCATTCTAAGAAATTTTATCCCAAGAATGCCATGACTAAGTACACTTAAGTCTTCATACACTGGTCATTGTGAACTTGAGGGGTTATAACCTAAGCCTTGACTCTGTATGCTTGTTGAACCTCATTATCTGGATATGTGACCTCTTTGTATTTAAGAAATGCTGAAACCAAGTGTCTATATGGGTATCAATCTACTATGGTCATGTTCAGGTCCATTTAGTTGTCAAAACCCATCTCTGTCTGTTTTAGCCTATCTCTAAAAATCTGTTGTGACTTGGAGACACATCCATTAGAAACATGATTAGTACAACACTTTGCTTGACTAAATCTGCTACATGCTTGGTTTTAAGAGTGTTTTGTTTGTGTGGGTCAAAGTGGTGTTTCCAAATGTCTTTAAGTTCAGAGTGTAGATGAGCAAAACATCCTGTGTCTTGATTGGAATTTTGTTTAGACCTTCAAAGTATACTCTGAAATATCAAGGTTAATTTGGATTTTGTAGGATACTTGCCCTCTCCCTTGTGCTTTTTCTTTGTTTTCCATGTGTGTTCTAGTGCATAACTTGTCAACTTTGTTGTCTATGTGTGGAGTTAACAGCTTCTAAATATGTTTCTTTTCTAAATAAAGTCCCTTGTTCATTAGATAGCAATTTCTTACATGTACTACCTCTGTCCTATTATGAACATGCTGGCTTGAATGAATATGAAGTGTGTCAATGTCACACCCTATTCTCACTAGGGTGTGATGGGCACTCGACCCCATATCCGGAGCCGAGCGAACCCACAGACTTTCATTTCGTACATAATCTTTCCGGACTTTTAATCAAATATAATGTAATACATAGTACAACTTGCTGAAACATATATATATATATATATATATATATATATATATATATATATATATATATATATATATTGTAGCTTTCAAGTCAAAACAATCTGTAATCATACGGACTTTATAACGTGATACGAAACGACATATCGGCTGATGGAGCCGCTTACTAAACCGACATACCATACTCACGACTCTGTCTGCAAAGTCTCTAACATTAACAGAACCTTTAACACATGTATTCTGACTCGGCAGTTCTCCGGGAGCAAATGGAGCTTGCCATCCTCGCTGGAACATCTTCCATAATATCTTCAACTCATTTGGGAGTACCTGCGCGGCATGAAACGCAGCCCCCGAAGAAAGGGGGTCTGTACGGAATATGTACTGAGCATGTAAGGCATGAAACACAGAAAACGAAGCCATAACCGAAGTAAAATGTACAGAAGGTGAGCACAATAACCAGAATACCAAAGTGTTGCATCTGACGTACAATCATACATAAGAGGTTCCGGAAGACAAATACGGCAATCAAAATGCCGAAATGCTTTGCTTTCTTTTGAAAAAAAAAACATTTCCGTCTCATACGGACAGAAAACCAAACACACAATTACCGCGGCCAAAAGTCCAGCGGTCCCTATCACACATACCGCGGCCAAGTACCCAGCGGTTAACATCCCAAACTTGACATACCGCGGTCAGGAGTCCAGCGGTCAATGTCGCAGATACCGCGGTCAGGAGTCCAGCGGTCAATATCACAAATCCGGCATACCGCGGTCAGGGGTCCAGCGGTCAATGTCGGACATACCGCGGTCAGGGGTCCAGCGGTCAATATCACAAATCCGGCATACCGTGGTCAGGGGTCCAGCGGTCAATGTCGGACATACCGCGGTCAGGGGTCCGGCGGTCAATATCACCAAGTGCGCACAATAATATAAATGCCACATTTATTACTTTCCAAACATAAATCACACATTTCAGAATCATGCATCACACATACATACAACGTGCCCCGGCCCTCGGTGAGGGACTCGGTGAATAGATTCATGTATACCAAAATCGTATATCAGAAAAATACCGAAGGTAAGTAGCTTATCCAGAATATTAGAATACTTACTTTTCAACCACAACTGATGCATACCAAAGTCATGCAAAGGGCGCAGGAACATGGTCGCCACTCCCGTCTCTGGCGCCATAACAAACCATGCTCCAGAAGATTTCATAACATGTACACGGTATCTCGGGAACTGGACATATACCACGAGAACCCGAGAACCAGTCACATCATAATCCATATACACAGTAACTGGGAACGGACATATACCACAGTACCCCAGAACCGTACACGGTAACCGGAGACGGACAAATACCACAGTACTCCGGAACCGAAAACATCATACTCCATATACACGGCAACCGGGGACGGACATATACCACAGTACCCCGGAGCCGGACACCTCATACTTCAGAATTACATTCATGGAACCCGACCCCTAGACAAAGGACTCGGCGAACCATACGCACGATACATACCGGCCCGGAACTCGGTGAAAGGGATCATAGCATATATACGAGCGGAGAAGTAAGAAACTAGGTGCACATAAATTAAAAGCCGATGAATGAATCGAATGTATTATCAGGATATTTGTAACGGATTATTTATAACCGAATACTTATTTCGGATACTTATATCAGATTACTCATAGCAGACTCCTCATATCGAATTACATGCTCACATCAGGATATTCACATTAAGGAACTTTCCAGTGACTTATGGAACGAATCACACGGAGTCTTAGATTCATAGACGAAAGTCTTATTTTTATATCATACAAAAATAGCTCAAGTGAGACAAACGAAGGAAGTTTCGGAACTTGTGGGCCCACCTCGGGTCAAGACGAGGTGGCGGATATAAATTACAAACATTGGACTCTATGGAGTCATCTATGAAGGTTTCAAAGCGAGCCTATCACGTCTGTACGGGTTATGGATGTTTGAACAGTTTTCCAACAAAACTTAAGGGCTATAATTCAATTGTGCTGAATGAATAGTACCAAAAATTCAGACTCGCATTCCCATGAGCAGAATAACCTACGAGGCTCAAATCCGAATCTAGTACACCTAGGACATGCCAAGAGAAGAAAAGGGATAGCTTTACATACCTCACTTGCGCCTTACGCTCGTCCAAACTCAATCCCCGTTTCGTCCAAAATCTACAATTGGTCATAATTGCCAAATGTAAGTTTCAAGCTTAAATTCATATTGTCTACTGAAATTTCGGCAGCATTTCCCCTGTAAATTCAACGCCCCCGAGAATCATCTCGGCCCAAAATATCAACAACAACAACCCAAAAATACCAACAACATCAACCATCATCACAAAATACATTATAATATAAATAGTCTTCTTTTCTACATAATTCAACAACTTCCATCCCAACTTCACACTATCAAACTAACATCAACGTTTTTATGTTTATTCACTAATTCAAGACCATTGAAATACAATTCAAGAACATTTTCCATTATTCTACAAAATATGCAAAAGTTCCACCAAACCATAATCCACCCAAAAACTCTCCCACTTCCCTAGAAACAATTTTTTAATGCATTTCTTGCTTCCAAATTCAGGAACTATCTCCACAACACATATTTTAACAACATTATTCTTACAATTAAAGAAACGACACCAAGATCATATTAACTTGCAAATCAGCCCGTAATCATTCCAACATCAATTTAAACCACCAAGTCCTCATTCTCCTCATAGAATACATATTAACAAGAATCAAATTGCTACATAGAAATTTATTCATTCTTCCTACACAACACACATACCACACGGCCAAGACTCCAACATCCATATTTCCATGAATTTTATCCATTTCCACATACTACAACGTAAACAAACCCTTATAACATATAAAAGATGATAAAATATTACCTTTCTTCTTCAACTTCCTCACTTAGCTAGGGTTGTGATTTTGCGACAAAGAGCGGTTCTCTTGTTTCAACAATTATACCACGTTGAAGAGGACCCTTGAATTAGTAGGAATAATAAAAGAAATAAATTTTTTGATCAAGATTTTTGATCTTCATCTTCTCCCTCTCTTGGCCGAAATGGCCCTTTGTTCTTGGCTCTCCATTCTCTTTCTTGAAAGTTCTTGAAAAATGAAGAAGTTTATGGCCCTTTTTCATATTTATCACATGGATAAAATTAAATTCCATGGGCTTGGGCCTTGGCACTACGGCCGGCCACCCCTCAACTCCTGGGCCTCAATGTTTTTCCATCTTTCTTGAGCCCAATTAATTTACGGATCTTATTTGTAATTCCCGAAACTAATTTCCGAAATTCCAATTTCGCCCTTGGCCTCCTCCCATATTTCCACACCAATATTTTCCATGAACAACTTATATATTGAACAAAATCAAAATATGACCTTGTCCTTCACTTGTCACAATTATTTCAATTCATCTTTTTTTTGAATATGCAAAATTGCGGGATATAACATCCTCCCCCCCTTTAGAACCTTCGTCCTCGAATGTTCGACTGATCTTATGGGGTATATAGTACTTCGGGAGGGTCCCTCTTTCTTCATCCACAGGCGCTGCGTTCTTTCTTTCTTTCAAAAATTTCCAGATTACCAATTGTCGCGACTATCTGGCCGTTTAGGGTCTCTAACCATTCCTCATACACTAATTTCCCTTTTGGTTACTCTATCCTTTCATTTGTCTCTGACAGCTAAATCTTTAGAGTATTTTGCATACTTCCCAGGGGGTCACCCATCCTCCCACTTTAGCACGCTTAACCCCGAAACGTTGGCGGAATTCGGTGCCTTAATACCGACATAATCATGTCCGCTTTCTCATATGGTCTTTATTACATGATTCAGGGCGAATCGAGGTCTCACATATCTCGAGACATTCTCGTAGCACGTCTTGCTTTGTACATTTACTATTTTGCCCTTTTAATTCCTAATGTTCACTTTTCCCTTATGTGTATGATTATTGCCTGTCCTGGGCTCCCGAATTCCCGATGGTGGCGAACATACCTTCGTCGCCGTTACTTACGTATATTTCGGGTATCGGCCCGTCCGAGCTCTTACTCGCCATTCTTACATAACAATCTCCTTTACCATTCCTGCTATTCAAAATCTGAACGTGGCAAATATCAACAATATCTTACAGAACATACAGTTATTTATCACATTCCAACCATTCGGAACTTCCAATTTCCAGATAACAGAGCAAACATGGCTTTCCATATCATTTCCCATTTTATTCCGTCGTAGGTAGGGCTCACATAAGGAATCTCATTTTCTATGACTTGGCTCTATCGCACGATCTGAGACAGAAAAGAAGGTCGACAATCCCTAGATGCCCCGTAGCCTCCTGATTATAAGTGTGGCGCGCTACACACCATAAATAGGACTCTACCGGACACGACTTTGCAGACAACCCCTAGGACAGACCTGCTCTGATACCACTTTGTCACACCCTAATCTCACTAGGGTGTGATGGGCACTCGACCCCATATCCGGAGTCGAGCGAACCCACAGACTTTCATTTCGTACATAATCTTTCCGGACTTTTAATCAAATAGAATGTAATACATAGTAAAACTTGCTGAAACATATATATATTTTGTAGCTTTCAAGTTAAACCAATCTGTAATCATACGGACTTTATAACGTGATACGAAACGACATATCGGCTGATGGAGCTGCTTACTAAACCGATATACCATACCAACGACTCTGTCTGCAAAGTCTCTAACATTAACAGAACCTTTAACACATGTATTCTGACTCGGCAGTTCTCCGGGAGCAAATGGAGCTTGCCATCCTCGCTGGAACACCTTCCATAATATCTTCAACTCATCTGGGAGTACCTGCGCGGCATGAAACGCAGCCCCCGAAGAAAGGCGGTCAGAACGGAATATGTACTGAGCATGTAAGGCATGAAACACAGAAAACGAAGTCATAACCGAAGTAAAATGTACAGAAGGTGAGCACAATAACCAGAATACCAAAGTGTTGCATCTGACATACAATCATGCATAAGAGGTTCCGGAAGACAAATACGGCAATCAAAATGCCGAAATGCTTTGCTTTCTTTTGAAAAAAAAACATTTCCGTCTCATACACACAGAAAATCAAACACACAATTACCGCGGCCAAAAGTCCAGCGGTCCCTATCACACATACCGCGGCCAAGTACCCAGCGGATAACATCCCAAACTTGACATACCGCGGTCAGGAGTCCAGCGGTCAATGTCGCAGATACCGCGGTCAGGAGTCCAGCGTTCAATATCACAAATACGGTATACCGCGGTCAGGGGTCCAGCGGTCAATGTCGGACATACCGCGGTCAGGGGTCCAGCAGTCAATATCACAAATCCGGCATACCGCGGTCAGGGGTCCAGCGGTCAATGTCGGACATACCGCGGTCAATATCACCAAGTTCGCACAATAATATAAATGCCACATTTATTACTTTCTAAACATAAATCACACATGTCAGAATCATGCATCACACATACATACAACGTGCCCCGGCCCTCGGTGAGGGACTCGGTGAATAGATTCATGTATACCAAAATCGTATATCAGAAAAATACCGAAGGTAAGTAGCTTATCCAGAATATCAGAATACTTACTTTTCAACCACAACTGATGCATACCAAAGTCATGCAAAGGGCGCAGGAACATGGTCGCCACTCCCGTCTCTGGCGCCATAACACACCATGCTCCAGAAGATTTCATAACATGTACACGGTATCTCGAGAACTGGACATATACCACGAGAACCCGAGAACCAGTCACATCATAATCCATATACACAGTAACTGGGAACGGACATATACCACAGTACCCCAGAACCGTACACGGTAACCGGAGACGGACATATACCACAGTACTCCGGAACCGAACACATCATACTCCATATACACGGCAACCGGGGACGGACATATACCACAGTACCCCAGAGCCGGACACCTCATACTTCAGAATTACATACATGGAACCCGACCACTAGACAAAGGACTCGACGAACCATACGCACGATACATACCGGCCCGGAACTCGGTGAAAGGGATCATAGCATATATACGAGCGGAGTAGTAAGAAACTAGGTGCACATAAATTAAATGCCGATGAATGAATCGAATGTATTATCAGGATATTCGTAACGGATTATTTATAACCGAATACTTATTTCGGATACTTATATCAGATTACTCATAGCAGACTCCTCATATCGAATTACATGGTCACATCAGGATATTCACATTAAGGAGCTTTCCAGTGACTTATGGAACGAATCAAACAGAGTCTTAGATTCATAGACGAAAGTCTTATTTTTATATAATACAAAAATAGCTCAAGTGAGACAAACGAAGGAAGTTTCGGAACTTGTGGGCCCACCTCGGGTCAAGACGAGGTGGCGGATATAAATTACAAACATTGGACTCTATGGAGTCATCTATGAAGGTTTCAAAGCGAGCCTATCACGTCTGTACGGGTTATGGATGTTTGAACAGTTTTCCAACAAAACTTAAGGGCTATAATTCAATTGTGCTGAATGAATAGTACCAAAAATTCAGACTCGCATTCCCATGAGCAGAATAACCTACGAGGCTCAAATCCGAATCTAGTACACCTAGGACATGCCAAGAGAAGAAAAGGGATAGCTTTACATACCTCACTTGCGCCTTACGCTCGTCCAAACTCAATCCCCGTTTCGTCCAAAATCTACAATTGGTCATAATTGCCAAATGTAAGTTTCAAGCTTAAATTCATATTGTCTACTGAAATTTCGGCAGCATTTCCCTTGTAAATTCAACGCCCCCGAGAATCATCTCGGCCCAAAATATCAACAACAACAACCCAACAATACCAACAACATCAACCATCATCACAAAATACATTATAATATAAATAGTCTTCTTTTCTACATAATTCAACAACTTCCATCCCAACTTCACGCTATCAAACTAACATCAATGTTTTTATGTTTATTCACTAATTCAAGACCATTGAAATACAATTCAAGAACATTTTCCATTATTCTACAAAATATGCAAAAGTTCCACCAAACCATAATCCACCCAAAAACTCTCCCACTTCCCTAGAAACAAATTTTTAATGCATTTCTTGCTTCCAAATTCATGAACTATCTCCACAACACATATTTTAACAACATTATTCTTACAATTAAAGAAACGACACCAAGATCATATTAACTTGCAAATCAGCCCGTAATCATTCCAACATCAATTTAAACCACCAAGTCCTCATTCTCCTTATAGAATACATATTAACAAGAATCAAATTGCTACATAGAAATTTATTCATTCTTCCTACACAACACACATACCACACGGCCAAGATTCCAACATCCATATTTCCATGAATTTTATCCATTTCCACATACTACAACGTAAACAAACCCTTATAACATATAAAAGATGATAAAATCTTACCTTTCTTCTTCAACTTCCTCACTTAGCTAGGGTTGTGATTTTGCGACAAAGAGCGGTTCTCTTGTTTCAACAATTATACCACGTTGAAGAGGACCCTTGAATTAGTAGGAATACTAAAAGAAATAAATTTTTTGATCAAGATTTTTGATCTTCAACTTCTCCCTCTCTTGGCCGAAATGGCCCCTTGTTCTTGGCTCTCCATTCTCTTTCTTGAAAGTTCTTGAAAAATGAAGAAGTTTATGGCCCTTTTTCATATTTATCACATGGATAAAATTAAATTCCATGGGCTTGGGCCTTGGCACTACGGCCTGCCACCCCTCAACTCTTGGGCCTCAATTTTTTTCCATCTTTCTTGAGCCCAATTAATTTACGGATCTTATTTGTAATTCCCGAGACTAATTTCCAAAATTCCAATTTCGCCCTTGGCCTCCTCCCATATTTCCACACCAATATTTTCCATGAACAACTTATATATTGAACAAAATCAAAATATGACCTTGTCCTTCACTTTTCACAATTATTTCAATTCAATTTTTTTTTTGAATATGCAAAATTGCGGGATATAACAGTCAATATGTGCCCGTAATTCCTTGTGAGTTTCATGGAAAGAACTGTGTAAATACATGCTATATACAAGGGATATACCTCAGTATACAGGGTATATAGGACTGTAATATATTCCATAGTATATGAAGGTTGCATACTTGGTATAAATGAGGTATACTCACCTGTAAAAAATGAAGTTGTTCGCTACTTGTAAAAAGCTATACATAATTGCACTTGGGCTTTTATTTATCTGAACCTGTTGGGCCTTGTTGTGTATAGTACACCTTCAATTCTCTACTTGGGCCAGTCTGATTGGGTATTAAATAAATTACTGGGCTTTGTTTGAAGTTACTTGGGTGAAGAGCTTTTTTTTCCTTCCTACTACTGTTTTCTTGCTTTCCCCTCCATAATTATTTATTTGTGAGTCCAAGTTTATTTAAATTTAATTTTATTCTTACCTTAGACCCATACTAATCCTTATTATTTTTATTTATGTGAACCGATCCTAGGCCATTGGGACCGTTTCTTGCATTAAAGCAAGTTGGGCTCGAAGCCCAACTTCATTTCTTTAATCGAGTCCGCTAAAATGAAAGGGAAGCTGATATTCATGGAAGGCCCAGGCAATGGGTGAAAATGGCACTGATGGGCTTAGGTAGGCCCATCAGTTGTTTACAAATATTTTTCTACTCTTTCCCCTCTTCCTATTTTGATATATCTGGCATGTATATATATTGTATACACTTAATGTGCTAAATATTGAAACCCCATGGATAAAGAACTTAGGAGATAGTTAGTAATTTAGGAAAGTTTCCAAATTGATTTAAAACTGGATTATTTTTTGGCATAAAATTCAGATCATAACTACATGATTTTGTGTTTCAAAAGAGGGAAACTACTACTGCTCTTAAAGAACAAAGAAGAAAATAGGATTTGGGTTCAATTTGAATTGGTTTAAGCTTTGAACGAAGCAAAAATGTTTTCTTCAAATATAAATAGCAGGTTTAGGCCTCAAGCCCGCGATTCAAATGATCAATTGTAGAGAAAGTGTGTTTTCAGATTTTGGCTTAAAAGAATGTGTAATGGGTTGTACCAAAAAGGAAAAAATCCTGAACTTGAGAAAATATGGGTAAAATTTTAAAAAGAGGGGTCTGGACTCGAACAAATTTGGATGGAAAAAGGCATTTGGGCTTGGAAGCCCAAAGTAGGCTTGTACTAAAAAGAAAAAATGAGATTATTTTTTTTGGCTGTGTTAGACTGAAACAATTTGAAATGGGTTATGATGGTGACATGGACTTGAATCTAAAAAATATCGTTGACTTATGGGCTTCAACAATTAAAATGGACCTAATTTTGATAAAATTATATCTTATATATATATAAAAACGGAGATATACTCCATATTTTCATACGTATAAAAACTCGTAGGTACTAAACCCATTTTGTTAGGATTAGAATAGCAGTGACTCTACCTGGGAGCAATCCCGAGTGTGTCCTAGTCTGGCAACAAAGTGAGTTGAACACTTACGTGGATTTTCTAAACCAAAACCCCTTTTTATAAGGGGAATTTTTTCCAAATTGTTTCTTAAAGTTATGATATGGATGAAACGAATGACATTTTTGCGGAAAACTAAACACTTTTAAACAAATAAGTACATCAATCACACATTGAAGCTCATAGGTGAACCGTATTCTACGGATATTTAATACTAGGGTGCGTAAAACCTTCCCAAGGGGATCCCAAGAACCCTTGCCTAGAACTTTGGTCCAAAAGATATTCTTTATTTTGAAAAAATCTTTTGACCCGGTTTTCCTAGTTTTCCATAAATAAATTAGGTGGTGACTCTAAAAACACTAAAATCCAATTAGAGCGCCAACAACCTCGTAGTAACTTTTATGCTTTAACCCGCGTAAAAGAGAACCATAACAACCTTAAGGGGGGAGACAAGACGACAAGTATTGGATCAGAAGTAGGCCTTGTTAGAAGATGAAAAGATAATGACAAAGGAATTGGAAACTACCTCAAAGGGATATTACGCTAGCGGGCCGATAAAGTAAGGATAATTTGATGACAAACATAACCAGTCTGTCATATGCATGACTAAACAAAGATTGGGAGATAGCACTTCAAGGAGGGAATTACACAAAATTTCAAGATAAGGGTGTAATAATAAGTTCTGAAATGAAGAAACAGAGAAGGATTGAGTATGATGGTACTCGAAGTAAATAATGGACTAAGATAAAAAAGTTAAGTGAAATCGCCGCCGCGAGCTAATTGCGTGGATACGAAGTTCCAGCATCGCATACCAATTAGGAAAGCACTGTACAAGGAAATCCTTAAAGGAAAAAGCATTCGAATCAGACTCTAGTAATGTCTTTGTTGAGGGAAGGATACAGAGTTAACGATAGAAGAAGGCTAACATGAGAATGAACTAGTTGAAGGAACGAGAGTACTTGACGGTAACAACCCACGATAAAAAAGAATATGTTTGTATGATTATGTGGGAGCGGAAGTTTACAAATGAATACCAGGATTCCAGGCATAGAATATTCAGGAAGTAAGAGAATTAAAGTCGCGTTATAAATAAATGGAATGTGATGGACCTAAATGAGGAACTAGAGTCTAGTGGCGGTAATGAAGAGGATAATAAGGAATAAGTTCATGTAAGACAGCTTCATGGTATTAAGATGAATAGGACAGATCTAGCACCAAAATAGATACGTTTACTCTGTAAGGTAGTAGACGGGCATAGCATTATGTATCACAAAGATGATATAAGTATATGACAAGCTTGCCAGGATCACTATAGAGACTTAACTGGTGAAGCGTAGCGTAGCCGAGAATAGTAATCGAAAAGTATGGTAGATGTCTGAAACCTGAGTAAAGACATAGTATCCTAGATATGGTACATCTCCTAACCAAAGCTAGAGAGGGTATTCAAGAAAGGAGTATTTCAGTATGGTGGATTCCCAAGATATTAAAAATCGACTTTATGTTAAACATGGAAAGGGATTCAGAGGCAACCAAGATGTATCATGACCTTGGTGGATCGATAAAAAAGAAAATACTACAGAGTTCGTGATTTGTTAATAAATAAATAGAAGCCTGAAAGACTGAGGTAACAAAAGGATATGTCATTGAGGAATCAAGGAATGATCAGTATGGATTTTAAAATTGTAAGGGATCATGTAAGCTATATATGGAATTATCTAGTTAAGATGCCCAGTTCTCTACTAGTGCCTAAGGATCAACACATTCAAATTCAGATAGAGCACACTTTTCAGACGTCTCGGGTTATGTTATGAACATGTATGCTAGACCTTTAAGAAAGTAGGGATGACCTGTTAGTTTGGCTTGAATTTGCATATCCAGGTGGCCCGTATGAAGATCTATAAGAATGGGAGAATGTCAAATTGTTTTAAATTGGAATCTCATCCTGAAAAGATTTATGAGTGGTAATAAGAAGGATAAGTTTACACCTGCATATCTTTAGACTTTACAAGATGATAGCCGAAGGGACTAGGAGATTTATCCTCAGAATTGGAATCTGTATATCTAGTCTTTTACCGCTCTATGCTCAGCCAGTGTATTAAGAAATCCATCATAGTTGTACTGGTTGATGATGATTGGAGTACAGAACAATTATTGCTCGAAAAAGTTTCGACTACCCTATCAGATCACCAATTTCTAGATTCAGGGATTGAGAAACAAAGAGGTTGCCTTGGTAAAAGTACTATGAAAGAATATGAATGAAAAAGAAATGACTTGAGAAGCTGAAGAAGCTATGAGGTCCAGGTATCCGCACTTGTTTCCACTCCCAGAGGAGGTTCAGACAGAGACACCATTGTCTTCAGGTGCGTAATGTTTCCAATCTTATGATTTCTAGTCATGTGAGGCCATTATTGTTATTGTTCGTTGTGGCCCTGTGAGGCATTCTATATTTTGGGTTGTTGTGATAGGATGGTAGTGATATATTTACAGGGGAGTCTCTTCTGAATTTTTTTTGTTGAAAGACCCCTAAGAGGATAACATTCGAGGACAAATTTTTCTAAGTGGGGAAGGACGTTACACTTCGTAGTTTTGTACATTGAGATTCGTTAGATGTTAGTTGTCCTAGTCTTGGATACCGGAGTTATCTTCAAAGTTATATGATATTATACATGCCTATCTTACGGTTATGAGGGTTTAAGTTCATGTTTAGTAAGTTACGGAAGTATCGGAGAATAAGCGAACCAGAGAAATTAAGTTTGTCGAAAATTTGGGAAAACTTTGCAAAATTTTGGACTAGATTTCTGGTCCAACTTCAGAGAGGTATATCTCCTACAATATGAAGAGTTATGGAATGCATAACCTATGTAAATTGAAGTTAAGAGATTTTCTTTCCAATGCAAGTGACAAATCGCAACTCCGAAACGTACGGTGGAAGATACGACCCATACAAAATTGTACAATTGCTTTGATGCAATTCGACGGTGCCACTCGACAGCCATCGAGCAACTCGACGGTCCATCGAAGTAAACCGTCAAATTGAGGTGGTGGAGACTTTGTTCCTTGATTATAAATAAGAGGGGCATGACTTAGGGCTCATATTTTCACCAAATCAGATCCCTAGTAACCGTATAAGCTCTCTCAAACACCCCAAACCCTTCCAAACTATTTTAAGAGAAGATCAAGCTCTAAATCCACAACTAGTTCATAGAAGTGTGTGTTCTTTCTTCTAGTTGGAGTGGTGGTGAATAAGCTTTGGAGTATGTTGTGTGTGTGACTAGAGTTTTTCAAGAATAAGGTATGTTCTTCACTCTGTTACTTATGTTGATTTGTAGGTTAAACAAGTCTTAAAAGTGAAAGGAGTTATGGAGAAAAGCCATAAAGTGTTATATTGTAATTAATGGTTATGGATTGAATTTGAAAAGGAGTTTTGGATGGATTTGAGTCTAGTTTGAATGTAATCTCTTGATTATGGTATTGTTGACGTTATTAATGACGTTTGGGAGTTGTTTTGGAATTTGGAGGAAGTAGATGATATAGGGGAAGTGCTGCCCAAATTTCGTTATCTCACCTAATAGTTTAGTTTGATCTTATAAGCGTTTTAACGACTTAAACTTAGTGTGAATCATCTTAAATGCAGATTTGCATGCTCAAGAGGATAGACGTTGATTGGTTAAGTCGACGACAAGGTATGTTAACCCCAAGCCTATATGGCTGGGTATGGATGACACCGAGCCTATATGGCCGGGTACGATATTATATATATATGTATGAAAATGTTTTTTTAAAATGCTAAGCATGCATGACATCCGCCTTTAGAGGCATACAGAGGTACAGGTTGATCTCTCTTATCTTATTATCTTCATATTATTATTATGTTGTTATTCATTCCTTACATACTCGGTACTTTATTCGTACTGACGTCCTTTTGTTTATGGATGCTGAGTTCATGCCCACCGGTAGATAGGAAGACGGTTCAAACCCATAGGCTGCCATCTAAGCGTTAGTACAGGAGCACTCCACTTGTTCCGGAGTTACAATCCAGTTAGTATGATCCTTTCGTGTACAGATGTGTACGGCGGGGTCTTGTCCCGTCCTTATTATGTTATGCACTCCAGTAAAGGGTCGTAGACAAATATGTATAGTCAAGTGTTTTGTGACCTTCTCGGTCTATGTTTTATTGTATCATCGTTTTGATGTCCTTGTCGGCATGTATACTTGGGATCAGCTTGATGATGTATGTATATTATCTTTTAGGCTTGTGTCCTATATAGTTTATGACATTTATGAGTTATCATGATGGCCCACTCGGGTATGGATGCATATACGTGTTGTAGTGCTCAGTAGATTAGCTCCGGGTGCCGGTCATGGTCCTCCGGTTGGGTCGTGACAGTATTTCTACCTCGGCAGGTACGACCGCTTTAGTGACATAGACCAGCAAGTATGGAGTTTCCTCTGTTGAAGTCTAAAATGTCATTCGGTACCATAGCAATGCACCAACCTTTGTAGTTTTCCATCATTTTCCTTAATATCCTCTTGATGTTTTTGTTGGCTGCTTCTATGGCTCCATTCATTTGTGGCTGATAGGCAGTGGAATTCCGATGGGTTATATGGAATTGTTCACATATGTCCTTCATCAGATGACTGTTCATATTATCTCCATTATCCATTATGATGGACTCCGGTATGCCAAATCAGCATATGATGTTGTTTCTCATGAAATCGGCTACCACTTTCTTTGTCACTGACTTCTGTGATGTAGCTTCCACCAACTTGGTGAAGAATCTATCGCAACCAGAATAAATTGTTGTCCATTGGATGTGGCCTGTTCGATGGGTTCGATGACATCCATGCCCTAGGCGACAAACGGCCAGGTTGAACTCATTGCATTGAGCTTACTTGGTGGGACTCTGATCAAGTCTCCTTGTATTTGCCATTGGTGACATCTTTGGACGAACCTACTGTAGTTAGTTTCCATTGTCATCCAGTAGTAGCCGGCTCGCAGGATCATTTTATCCAAGACGAACCCATTCATGTAAGGTCCACAGGTCCCAGCGTGTATCTCCTCCAGCAACTTCGTGGCCTCCATGGCATCCACACATCTGAGCAATCCAAGGCCGGGCATTCTTTTTTAGAGCACTTCGTTGTTTAAGAATAACCCGTTAGCCATTATATAGATGGTTTTCTTTTGATTGCTCGTGGTATTATTGGGATACTCTCCCTTCTCAAGATACGTCTTTATGTCGGCGTACCATGGCTTGCCATCAGGTTTCGCCTCCATATTTTTTTAAGAAAAACCAACTTGCCAGATGTTGTTGGATGTTTATTCAAAATCAATCAAGTTATTTATAGAACAAAAGAAAACAAAGAATAAACTGAACTACTCTCTCTTAGAACAATAAAAGGAAAGTTTAAGAATTGTAAGGAGAGCACAAGTACAATAATGAAAGAGTTGCAAACAAGAACACTCCTGCTTTGGATTGATGCCATTATCAGTCACCTCAATCTCTCACCAGGTGCTATGGAATCAAATCTCACTGAAAATCATTCAACAAAAAGTGTGGTTGGAAGTTCTTCATAATTACAGCCTTTTTCTATCCAGTTTAATTTGTCAAGTTTTCTCTTGTAACCATGTTGAATGTCTTGAACTGTATTAGTTAACTAATGAAATCCTATTAGTAGGATCCAATAAACAGGATTTTTTACAACAGAAAATGCTTCTCTCTGCAGGATGTTTTACTTCATTGTACAAATAAACTTTGTGTCTTCAACAGTTGGATTGCAGACAGAAATATGATGAGTTTTATCATCTCAATCTGGTTCTCTATTTCTGTATATCTTACATCTGAAATTAGGTAGAATTGTCTTGTCACTATTGAATATCCTCTTCGCACCTGTTGGAAATTCAGTAAATTAATGAAACTGCGTTGTACCTGCAAAATCAAAAACCAAGTTAGCTAAAAAATCTGCAAGTGCATTGCATTTCCTTAGGATGTATGCAAAATGCACTTTCCCCTTGTTCCTCCAAAACTTGATCTTACTAACTTCCAGACTAATCTTCCATGGAGTCTCTCATACACCTTGTATAATATTCACTATGGACAAAGAATCTGATTCAATCATCACAGGAACCAGATCATTTTTAATGCAGTATTCAATACCATCCAGTATAGCCACAGATTCTGCAGTAATATTTATTGTATCAACTATTCTTCTTGCACCAGCATACACCAGATTCCCAACTTCATCTCTAATGTAGAAAGCAGCTGAACTCAATCCTGGATTGCCCCTTAAAGCACCATCTGTATTGCACTTGAACCATCCTGTATTAGGACACTTCTATTGCACTGTCTTATATCCCACTCTTGGCTTGTAATCCTCAAATATTTCACCATCTGAGGCCAATTATATGGGATGTTTCTCAAGCAAGGAAATAATGTTTGCACCAAATGATGTAAGTTGTATTTGATCCAATATATCACATTCATTTTATTCATATTGCCTCCATGCATGATTGTGTTTCTTCTCTTCCATTGCTGCCAGCATATGAATGCTGGTGCAGCTTGCATAACTGACTTAAGCTTTGCAGGACTGTCACGACCCAAACCCCGTGGGCCGCGACTGGTACCCTAACTGGGCACCCATACGTACCTACCTGATCGAACTCGAACCCTACAGATTTTTTTTTTTTTTTTTTTTTTTTTCAAAACAGAAGTACAGAAGTAGGCCGATACAAATACGGCATGCGCGTAACATACATATATATATATACATATACCTGAACACACAGTCATTTACAGATGAGCCGATAGGGCTAACATACAGACGGAACCCGTAACCCACACATCTATCTACAGGCCTCTACAGACATACAGAATCATATGACGGGACAGGGCCCCGCCGTACCCAGAATATACAGACATACGGAGCACACAAAGACAGAAGGTATATACCAAAGATATATGCTCCGAGTCAAAGGAGCTCTTCAAGTAGCAGAATCGGAAACCTACGCGGGCGGCGTATCACCTGGTGCGTCTGTACCTGCGGGCATGTAGCGCAGCCCCCGAAGAACGGGGGTCAGTACGAAAAATGTACCGAGAATGTGAAGCAGAAACGTAACAGATATAAATTTTGGTCGTCGCCCTGACAACATTCGGGTCGTCGCTGACTGTTATCCAGATTCGCTAAATTTTTCCGAGTGGCATCACACCTTTCCTTTTTGCCCACTTAATCCGCGTCGGACAGTGTGGTTTTTATAAAGGCGCTAATTACTCCATACATTCTCTTTTCCTTTAGATTACCCCAAATTTTCATTTATATCAGTCATACCTACACTTGTGCAAAACTTTGCATTACTTCCCAGGGGGTCACCCATCCCAGAATTGCTCTGGCTTGAGCACGCTTAACTCCGAAACTTTCATGCATTTTGACGCGTTAGGGCTAATATAATTTCGCCGATTGCCCCTCACGACCTTTGTCACGAAATTTTAGAGTAAATCGGGGTCTTCGCAGATTTTCGGAAAAATTTTGGTAGCGGGTCCCACCCCCGGCTAAGTCATACCATTACCATATTGCCTTTCTGAATCTCGGTATCTACCAAATTAACATTTATCTTACTATTTCTAATACCCAGAAGTACGAGATCACGTAATTCAGCAAAATACAAACTTATCCATACATACATTTCTCAAAAAGGATTGGCTGGCGTACCTGGGTGTGCACTCGAAGACGCTCCTGGATCCTGCCGGCCGGTTAAAGCAAACACGCGGTTCGAAGGACCGCTGTAACCAGAAGCTGCACCTCGTCCTCTGCCACGACCCGCTGGCGCTGGTGCTGGTGCTGGTGCTCCTCGCCCCGCAGGGCGCATGGCCGCTGCAGGAGAAGATGAGCCTGCAACGGACCCAGCAGGCCGGGCTGAACCCGAACTGCCCTTAAGTGGGCACTCTCTGACTCGATGGTCTGGGCTCCCACAAAAATAACAAGCGCCCGTAGCGCGATAACACTCCCCCGGGTGGGGTCTCCCACAGTAAGAACACGGGGGTATGGGTGGCCTCGACTGACCGGGACCTCTAGAGCTCTGTCCTGCGAACTGTGGGGGCGTACTGTAGGCTGGCTGGGACGAGTACCTGTTACCCTGCCGCTGGGAAGGCTCGCCCTGGAACCCCTCTGAATACCCAGCCGATCTGGCCCTCTTAGGCCGGCCCCTGTCGTAACTCCTATCAGGCCGACGTTCCCTACGTCGGTCCTCCATGCCCTGGGCGTGTGCCTGTACCCGGGCTACATGCATCCCTGGCTGAGCAGCCACAGCCAAACAACCATCAATCAGATAAGAGTCCAGTCCCATCACATACCTGTGCACCCTGTCGGCCATCTCAGCTACTATGGTGGGTGCATACCTAGCCAGTGAATCGAACTCTAGGCTGTACTCGCGAACACTTCTACCATTCTGCCTCAAATTCAAGAACCGATCAACCCTAGCTCTTCGTAGCTCTGGTGGTAGAAAGTGGTCAAGAAAGGCCTTAGTAAATTCGGCCCATACCGCTGCGGGCGCATCGGCACCCCTGGAGAGCTGCCAAGACTCATACCAATTTGCTGCCACCTCATACAATCGATACGAAGCCAACTCCACAGACTCAGTCGGCGAAGCCTTAATCAATCGCAGTGTGCTCTCCATCTTTCTGATGAACTCCTGGGGGTCCTCCTCAGATTTTGTCCCGGAGAATTCTGGAGGACTACATGTCAAAAACTCGCGAGCCCTGGAGCTCTCATACCTGTCCGCACGACCACCCCCAAATCCATGCCTACGAACCTGCTCCGCCATTAGTGTGGTCAATAACTGAACCGCATCTCGCATGGCCCTACTCTCCGCCCCTGCCGGTGGAGCTGGAGGCTCGGGCGCTGGAACCTCAGGAGCTTGCGGTGGAGCCGTCTCCCGATTAGCAGCCCCTGCTGTTCTGATATCCTCTCGCGAAGGGGGTGTAACAGACCCAGACGACGGGGGCACATCCTCAAGTGCAGGCTGAACACTGGCCCTGGTAACCCTCGGGGCCTGGCTAGTCTCTCCTGCTTCAATCCTCGCCTTGCCCTTCTGGGCGGCTGTTGCCTTCCTCGGAGGCATCGCTGAAACATAGCAGATCGTTAGGAGAGGATCATCCTACTAATACGGTTCTATCGCGCGATCTAAGAATCCAAAGAAGGGTAACATCCTAAATGCCCTGTAGCTTCCTGTTTATAGATGTGGTGCACAACACATCGATAAACAAGACTCTACTAGACACGGCCTGTAGACATACCGAGGACTAACCGCTCTGATACCACTTTTGTCACGACCCAAACCCCGTGGGCCGCGACTGGTACCCTAACTGGGCACCCATACGTACCTACCTGATCGAACTCGAACACTACAGATTTTTTTTTTTTTTTTTTTCAAAACAGAAGTACAGAAGTAGGCCGATACAAATACGGCGTGCGCGTAACATACATATATATATATACATATACCTGAACACACAGTCATTTACAGATGAGCCGATAGGGCTAACATACAGACGGAACCCGTAACCCACACATCTATCTACAGGCCTCTACAGACATACAGAATCATATGACGGGACAGGGCCCCGCCGTACCCAGAATATACAGACATACGGAGCACACAAAGACAGAAGGTATATACCAAAGATATATGCTCCGAGTCAAAGGAGCTCTTCAAGTAGCAGAATCGGAAACCTACGCGGGCGGCGTATCACCTGGTGCGTCTGTACCTGCGGGCATGTAGCGCAGCCCCCGAAGAACGGGGGTCAGTACGAAAAATGTACCGAGTATGTGAAGCAGAAACGTAACAGATATAAACATAGTCCGAACTAGAGTCGCAGAAATATAACGGGCAAAATCATAAGTCAAACTGACGGACAGAGTTATGATCCAGACAGACATACAGAATCGTGTTACACACAAATGGACAGAATTATAGTTCGGACAGACAGACGAAATCATAATACGGACAGACGAGCAGAATCTGAATCCATACGGACATACAGAAGCAGAAGCCATACGGACAAACAGAAATAGTCGTAACATAGACGGACAGACAGACAGTAGTATGACGGACAGAATTATGCATGCAGAGTAGCACAGAGTCATACAAAATCATACAAAGGCGTGTGCTTTATAAATACAGATGGCACACGCATATATTCATACAGATCCCGGCCCTGTCTGGGGGCGCGGTAACAGAACCCGGCCCTCTTAGTACGGGACGCGGTGGACAGACAGAATCAAATCAGATCATATGCCATCCTGGCCGCCATCCCCATACACAGATCATACAGACATACAGATCCCGGCCCGTACGCCGAGGGACGCGGTGAACAATGCAGAGAAAATATGCACGATAACAGAACCTGGCCCGGGTCGCAGTGAAAGAATGCATTGAGACAGACACGAATCGATAAATGAGAAACCACCTACCTACAGACCCAACATACAGACTCGATCAATCAGAAGGGTGCCAAACGGCGAGCCAAAATCAGAATATCCAGATAGTATGCATAGCACGCGCTCATATCCTAGTTAGGAAGGCACGACAGATTATCAGAATGGGATGCTCGGATGTTCAGAAATAATATTGTATAAATTACACAAAAATATCCATAATATTCACAAAATAATAGTTCAGAAGTTTTTGGAGAAGATCGGACCAAAACAGAAGTATTTTAAAAATCGCACCGGAAGTATCGGGCCTTGTGGGCCCACCTCGGACCAACCCGAGGCTACATACGTAAATTGCTGATGATTGACCTTATGAGGTCACCCATACTCATTCGGAAGTGTTCCGACTCCGTTTGGGGAAGTTTTGTACAAAATCTCACTTTAAGGGCAATTTGCAATAAAATAGTTTCAATTGAATTGAAGGAATTGGAGCGGTTTTCCGTCTCGAATTCCGGGAAACGGAGTCGGACCTAAGGCTCGCGGCCGAGCCTACCACATCCAGAACATGCCTAGAAATGTAGGGAAGTGCTTCACATACCTCGCTGACGCCTTATGCTCGCTTGGCGTCACTCCAAATTTCGTCCAAAATCTGGAAATGGTCAAATTTACCATTTGGTTAGTCTCATTCTTTCAATACCCCAAGCTTACACATACTTGCCTACCGAAATTTCGGCAGCATTTCCTCTGTATATACGACATCCCCAAAAGTTAAAACACAGCCAACAACCAACACAACAACCCAGAGAATGATATCAAAACAACAACAAACATCAAGACATACATTAAGGCATCATTAGCCATCTTCCAACATAACGAAACATTTTTCGTTTCAAACTTACATTTCCAAACCAAACTTATTATTTTCGCATCTATTATCCATCAAGATCATTATAGCATACGTCGGAGGCATATCATACCATTTCCACACAATATCCACACGATATACAAACTTTCCATTAAAGCCACTACTTATCCAATTTTTCCAACCTTCCACATACAAGTTCATCAACACGTTTTTACATTCCAAATTCATTATCCTTAATCATATTTTCAAGAAATCACGATAACGCGACATACTTTCCGACGACAACTTAATCAACACTTTCTTCGTTTTAGCTTAACCATTATCCTTCCGTCTACTTCATAAGGCCATAACAACACAATTAACATGCTAACAAGATTTAACTCACCTTCCAACACCAACACACACACACGGCCACACCCCAAAATTCTCAATTTTCCTTAATTCATTCAACTTTCATTTCTAATACAATCTCCACCATCCTACAACTAACTTACACAAGAATTCAAGCCATTAAAAGCATGCAATACATACATATGCATTCGGCCACCACCCAAGTTGTTCAACACACAACATTTCCATGTTTTTCCTTCATTCACACATACTACAACATACATACATCATTTTTAACACAACAAAAGCATGAAATCCTTACCTTTCTTCAAGTTCTTCACTTGGGGTTGAAGTTGTTTTCTTGCCACAATCTTTATATCAACTTGAAGAGCACCTTGTGCTTAGTACAAATCTCACAAGAGATGAATTTTAGAACCAAGGAATGGGCTCCAATTTTTTTTTTCTTTTCTTCCTTTCTTTTTCTTTCACCCGAAACCTCCCCCTTTCTCTCTATATTTTTTTCTTGAATGTTCTAAGGGATGAACATTGATTCATGTATATATCCTTTATGCTAATTAGTCATGTGACTAGTCACATGACCAATTTTAATGGTCTTGGGCCAACCATGGCCGGTTGGGCCTCCCTAATGGGCCTTGTTTTTCTTATTTTTTTTTTTTGTCCAATAGGCTAGAATTTGTAATTTATGGAACAACTTCCCAAAATTCCAATTTTTGCCCTTGGCCACCTTTCGTAATTCCACACCATCAAATTCATAACCTACACGTGCATACCAAGGAATGTCCAATTATGGCCTTATTCATCACAAGCCCATTTATCCTGAATTTTCCGAATGAACAAAAATGTCGGATGTAACATCCTCCCCCTCTTTAGGAACATTCGTCCTCGAATGTTAAATTGACCTCATGGGCATCTTACTACTTCGGGAGGGTTCTCTTTATAGTCGTCCTTTACCGACTTTCCGACATGGCTTCT
The DNA here is from genome assembly GCF_019175385.1 of Lycium barbarum. Classification (NCBI taxonomy): domain Eukaryota; kingdom Viridiplantae; phylum Streptophyta; class Magnoliopsida; order Solanales; family Solanaceae; genus Lycium; species Lycium barbarum. The sequence continues at coordinate 78,616,323 of NC_083342.1, read as the reverse complement.
TTACCAACCTTATGGGGTAAATTTGTTTTTCATCCCTGATTCAAATACCATTATATTATATCTTCTCATACCCCACATAATCATCGGACCATAAACTATTTTCTCGTGACAGACGAACGCTTTCGAGACATCATAGTCCATCTCGTTTCTTGTTATACTCCTGAGATTCCTACCGCAATTTCGTAATCCCACTTCATACCAGACACTTCTTACCAACAGATTCAGGACTGGAACCGGACGCGTCGAAGCATATCGGACGGGTTCGTAACCGGAAGCGGACATGCTAAACTCTGGCGGATGGATTCATAATCAAAAGAAGAGATACGGAAATATGTCAGACAGGAACGTATTCAGAATCAATCATACAAATCGTCTTGGGTGTCGCTTATCGACTTTTTCAAAGATTCTGCTTACTCGCCCTTCTTATCTCTCTCTTTCCCTACTATCCATACTCTTTTTCCTTTTACAACTATCGTCATACCAGACTAACTTTTGATGTACTTGGGCGTTTTCTACCCCCTGACAACATTCGGGTCGTCGCTGACTGTTATCCAGATTCGCTAAATTTTTCCGAGTGGCATCACACCTTTCCTTTTTGCCCACTTAATCCGCGTCGGACAGTGTGGTTTTTATAAAGGCGCTAATTACTCCATACATTCTCTTTTCCTTTAGATTACCCCAAATTTTCATTTATATCAGTCATACCTACACTTGTGCAAAACTTTGCATTACTTCCCAGGGGGTCACCCATCCCAGAATTGCTCTGGCTTGAGCACGCTTAACTCCGAAACTTTCATGCATTTTGACGCGTTAGGGCTAATATAATTTCGCCGATTGCCCCTCACGACCTTTGTCACGAAATTTTAGAGTAAATCGGGGTCTTCGCAGATTTTCGGAAAAATTTTGGTAGCGGGTCCCACCCCCGGCTAAGTCATACCATTACCATATTGCCTTTCTGAATCTCGGTATCTACCAAATTAACATTTATCTTACTATTTCTAATACCCAGAAGTACGAGATCACGTAATTCAGCAAAATACAAACTTATCCATACATACATTTCTCAAAAAGGATTGGCTGGCGTACCTGGGTGTGCACTCGAAGACGCTCCTGGATCCTGCCGGCCGGTTAAAGCAAACACGCGGTTCGAAGGACCGCTGTAACCAGAAGCTGCACCTCGTCCTCTGCCACGACCCGCTGGTGCTGGTGCTCCTCGCCCCGCAGGGCGCATGGCCGCTGAAGGAGAAGATGAGCCTGCAACGGACCCAGCAGGCCGGGCTGAACCCGAACTGCCCTTAAGTGGGCACTCTCTGACTCGATGGTCTGGGCTCCCACAAAAATAACAAGCGCCCGTAGCGCGATAACACTCCCCCGGGTGGGGTCTCCCACAGTAAGAACACGGGGGTATGGGTGGCCTCGACTGACCGGGACCTCTAGAGCTCTGTCCTGCGAACTGTGGGGGCGTACTGTAGGCTGGCTGGGACGAGTACCTGTTACCCTGCCGCTGGGAAGGCTCGCCCTGGAACCCCTCTGAATACCCAGCCGATCTGGCCCTCTTAGGCCGGCCCCTGTCGTAACTCCTATCAGGCCGACGTTCCCTACGTCGGTCCTCCATGCCCTGGGCGTGTGCCTGTACCCGGGCTACATGCATCCCTGGCTGAGCAGCCACAGCCAAACAACCATCAATCAGATAAGAGTCCAGTCCCATCACATACCTGTGCACCCTGTCGGCCATCTCAGCTACTATGGTGGGTGCATACCTAGCCAGTGAATCGAACTCTAGGCTGTACTCGCGAACACTTCTACCATTCTGCCTCAAATTCAAGAACCGATCAACCCTAGCTCTTCGTAGCTCTGGTGGTAGAAAGTGGTCAAGAAAGGCCTTAGTAAATTCGGCCCATACCGCTGCGGGCGCATCGGCACCCCTGGAGAGCTGCCAAGACTCATACCAATTTGCTGCCACCTCATACAATCGATACGAAGCCAACTCCACAGACTCAGTCGGCGAAGCCTTAATCAATCGCAGTGTGCTCTCCATCTTTCTGATGAACTCCTGGGGGTCCTCCTCAGATTTTGTCCCGGAGAATTCTGGAGGACTACATGTCAAAAACTCGCGAGCCCTGGAGCTCTCATACCTGTCCGCACGACCACCCCCAAATCCATGCCTACGAACCTGCTCCGCCATTAGTGTGGTCAATAACTGAACCGCATCTCGCATGGCCCTACTCTCCGCCCCTGCCGGTGGAGCTGGAGGCTCGGGCGCTGGAACCTCAGGAGCTTGCGGTGGAGCCGTCTCCCGATTAGCAGCCCCTGCTGTTCTGATATCCTCTCGCGAAGGGGGTGTAACAGACCCAGACGACGGGGGCACATCCTCAAGTGCAGGCTGAACACTGGCCCTGGTAACCCTCGGGGCCTGGCTAGTCTCTCCTGCTTCAATCCTCGCCTTGCCCTTCTGGGCGGCTGTTGCCTTCCTCGGAGGCATCGCTGAAACATAGCAGATCGTTAGGAGAGGATCATCCTACTAATACGGTTCTATCGCGCGATCTAAGAATCCAAAGAAGGGTAACATCCTAAATGCCCTGTAGCTTCCTGTTTATAGATGTGGTGCACAACACATCGATAAACAAGACTCTACTAGACACGGCCTGTAGACATACCGAGGACTAACCGCTCTGATACCACTTTTGTCACGACCCAAACCCCGTGGGCCGCGACTGGTACCCTAACTGGGCACCCATACGTACCTACCTGATCGAACTCGAACACTACAGATTTTTTTTTTTTTTTTTTTTTTTCAAAACAGAAGTACAGAAGTAGGCCGATACAAATACGGCGTGCGCGTAACATACATATATATATATACATATACCTGAACACACAGTCATTTACAGATGAGCCGATAGGGCTAACATACAGACGGAACCCGTAACCCACACATCTATCTACAGGCCTCTACAGACATACAGAATCATATGACGGGACAGGGCCCCGCCGTACCCAGAATATACAGACATACGGAGCACACAAAGACAGAAGGTATATACCAAAGATATATGCTCCGAGTCAAAGGAGCTCTTCAAGTAGCAGAATCGGAAACCTACGCGGGCGGCGTATCACCTGGTGCGTCTGTACCTGCGGGCATGTAGCGCAGCCCCCGAAGAACGGGGGTCAGTACGAAAAATGTACCGAGTATGTGAAGCAGAAACGTAACAGATATAAACATAGTCCGAACTAGAGTCGCAGAAATATAACGGGCAAAATCATAAGTCAAACTGACGGACAGAGTTATGATCCTGACAGACATACAGAATCGTGTTACACACAAATGGACAGAATTATAGTTCGGACAGACAGACGAAATCATAATACGGACAGACGAGCAGAATCTGAATCCATACGGACATACAGAAGCAGAAGCCATACGGACAAACAGAAATAGTCGTAACATAGACGGACAGACAGACAGTAGTATGACGGACAGAATTATGCATGCAGAGTAGCACAGAGTCATACAAAATCATACAAAGGCGTGTGCTTTATAAATACAGATGGCACACGCATATATTCATACAGATCCCGGCCCTGTCTGGGGGCGCGGTAACAGAACCCGGCCCTCTTAGTACGGGACGCGGTGGACAGACAGAATCAAATCAGATCATATGCCATCCTGGCCGCCATCCCCATACACAGATCATACAGACATACAGATCCCGACCCGTACGCCGAGGGACGCGGTGAACAATGCAGAGAAAATATGCACGATAACAGAACCTGGCCCGGGTCGCAGTGAAAGAATGCATTGAGACAGACACGAATCGATAAATGAGAAACCACCTACCTACAGACCCAACATACAGACTCGATCAATCAGAAGGGTGCCAAACGGCGAGCCAAAATCAGAATATCCAGATAGTATGCATAGCACGCGCTCATATCCTAGTTAGGAAGGCACGACAGATTATCAGAATGGGATGCTCGGATGTTCAGAAATAATATTGTATAAATTACACAAAAATATCCATAATATTCACAAAATAATAGTTCAGAAGTTTTTGGAGAAGATCGGACCAAAACAGAAGTATTTTAAAAATCGCACCGGAAGTATCGGGCCTTGTGGGCCCACCTCGGACCAACCCGAGGCTACATACGTAAATTGCTGATGATTGACCTTATGAGGTCACCCATACTCATTCGGAAGTGTTCCGACTCCGTTTGGGGAAGTTTTGTACAAAATCTCACTTTAAGGGCAATTTGCAATAAAATAGTTTCAATTGAATTGAAGGAATTGGAGCGGTTTTCCGTCTCGAATTCCGGGAAACGGAGTCGGACCTAAGGCTCGCGGCCGAGCCTACCACATCCAGAACATGCCTAGAAATGTAGGGAAGTGCTTCACATACCTCGCTGGCGCCTTATGCTCGCTTGGCGTCACTCCAAATTTCGTCCAAAATCTGGAAATGGTCAAATTTACCATTTGGTTAGTCTCATTCTTTCAATACCCCAAGCTTACACATACTTGCCTACCGAAATTTCGGCAGCATTTCCTCTGTATATACGACATCCCCAAAAGTTAAAACACAGCCAACAACCAACACAACAACCCAGAGAATGATATCAAAACAACAACAAACATCAAGACATACATTAAGGCATCATTAGCCATCTTCCAACATAACGAAACATTTTTCGTTTCAAACTTACATTTCCAAACCAAACTTATTATTTTCGCATCTATTATCCATCAAGATCATTATAGCATACGTCGGAGGCATATCATACCATTTCCACACAATATCCACACGATATACAAACATACAAACTTTCCATTAAAGCCACTACTTATCCAATTTTTCCAACCTTCCACATACAAGTTCATCAACACGTTTTTACATTCCAAATTCATTATCCTTAATCATATTTTCAAGAAATCACGATAACGCGACATACTTTCCGACGACAACTTAATCAACACTTTCTTCGTTTTAGCTTAACCATTATCCTTCCGTCTACTTCATAAGGCCATAACAACACAATTAACATACTAACAAGATTTAACTCACCTTCCAACACCAACACACACACACGGCCACACCCCAAAATTCTCAATTTTCCTTAATTCATTCAACTTTCATTTCTAATACAATCTCCACCATCCTACAACTAACTTACACAAGAATTCAAGCCATTAAAAGCATGCAATACATACATATGCATTCGGCCACCACCCAAGTTGTTCAACACACAAAATTTCCATGTTTTTCCTTCATTCACACATACTACAACATACATACATCATTTTTAACACAACAAAAGCATGAAATCCTTACCTTTCTTCAAGTTCTTCACTTGGGGTTGAAGTTGTTTTCTTGCCACAATCTTTATATCAACTTGAAGAGCACCTTGTGCTTAGTACAAATCTCACAAGAGATGAATTTTAGAACCAAGGAATGGGCTCCAATTTTTTTTTTCTTTTCTTCCTTTCTTTTTCTTTCACCCGAAACCTCCCCCTTTCTCTCTATATTTTTTTCTTGAATGTTCTAAGGGATGAACATTGATTCATGTATATATCCTTTATGCTAATTAGTCATGTGACTAGTCACATGACCAATTTTAATGGTCTTGGGCCAACCATGGCCGGTTGGGACTCCCTAATGGGCCTTGTTTTTCTTATTTTTTTTTTGTCCAATAGGCTAGAATTTGTAATTTATGGAACAACTTCCCAAAATTCCAATTTTTGCCCTTGGCCACCTTTCGTAATTCCACACCATCAAATTCATAACCTACACGTGCATACCAAGGAATGTCCAATTATGGCCTTATTCATCACAAGCCCATTTATCCTGAATTTTCCGAATGAACAAAAATGTCGGATGTAACAAGGACCTCGTATATCCCACCGTTTTACTATTGTTTGATGAATTTGTACTCTTGAATCAATCATCCCCACTCCAGCATTATAGTATTACCAAATTTCTACTGCAAATTCACCTGTTAGAAATAAATGTTGAATTGTTTCCTCTTGATGTGGATTCATACAACATCTACACCTAGATTCTATACTTATTTTCATTCTTTTTAAAACATCATCAACTGGTAGTTTGAACTTCCACAATCTCCAAAAGAAAAAGGATATTTTGAATGGAACACCTTTCAACCACAGTTTTGAAAAGTGCACTGATGTTTGAGCCTTTTTTCTGAGTAGATTCCAAGCACTCCCAATAGTGAATTTCCTTATAGTACTAGCCATCCACCAGGCTTTATCCACCTCTTCTGAATGCTCTACTATACTCAGCTTTGATAAGACATGACTGCAAACATTTATGGGGACTTTGTCATACAATCTCTGTGCAAACATTTATGGGGAGATTGTCATACAATCTCTGTGCATCCCAACCATCTACATGCATGAAATATGATACCTCTTCAATGCAGGTGTCAATCTGAAATTCTGGAGTTAGTACCTGTTTAATTGAACCAAGTTTAGTCCAATTATCTTCCCAGACATCACAAGCTCCATTTCTTGGTTCCCACCATATCTGTTGATCTACCTGATCTCTTGCTTCTATCATTCTTTTCCAAATCTGTGAACCACCTTACCACTGCACTTCTGTTGGTTTCAACTTCTTGCAATATTTATTCCACATGAAGGCTTACCATAATGTATTTTATGTTCTAAATCTCCACCATAACTTGGCAAAAAGAGCGTTAGAAACATCATCTAGAGATTTGAATCCTAGACCACCTTCTTCTTTTGTTAAACAAACCTTGTCCCATAAAGTCCAATGCCTGCTTCGACCCTCTTCTTTAGTACTCCAATAAAACCTTGCAAAGATTTTACAAAGCTCATTAAGAGTGTACTTTTTAGGAACAACAGCTGATAGCATGTATATAGGAATACTCTGAAGCACACTATTAATGAGAACTGCTTTTCCACTAAATGAGAGCAACTTTGCTTTCCAATTTTGCAGTTTGTTTTTCACCTTCTTGATAAGATCATAATAGCACACCTTTTTCCTTCTTGCATGAAAGATAGGACACCATAAATACTTCAATGGAAACTGGTCCCTTTAAAGCCTGTAATCGCCTCCACTTGTTGAGTCAGCACACCAGCAATCTTCTGATACATATAAAAGGCACTCTTATCTTTGTTGATCAATTGACCTGCAACTGTCTCATAATCCTGCGATATCTTCAAAATTCTCTTCAAATACTCTCCTTCTGCAGATGCAAATATTATAGTATCATCTACATAAGCTAGATGATTTATATTTTGACTCCATTTAGGCATGCCATATCCCACATAATCACCACTGTCAAATACTGCATTTAATGCTCTTAATAACACCTCTGCTGATAAGATAAACAATGTTGGTAAAAGTGGATCACCTTGTTTGACACCCCTGGTTGAATGAAAGAATCCTTTAGCTTGACCATTGAAGAGGATAGAGTACCAGTTATTTGCAATAAGCCTCCATATCATGTCAATGAATAGATTTGCAAATCCCATTCTGCTGAGCACCTTTATCAAATAGGACAATGATACCCTATCATAGGCCTTTGCTATATCCAGTTTAATCACTACATTTGTTGGCTTGCTCATCTTTCTGATGTCTGTCACAATTTCTTGTGCCAAAAGAACATTTTATATAATGCTTCTCCCTTTTACAAAACATTTTTGATTTATTGAGATCAAATCTGGTAACATAGCTTCAAGTCTATCATGCACCACTCTTGACAGCACCTTGTTGATAAAATTACTTAAACTTATAGGTCTTAAGTCTGAGTAATTTTGAACGAACTCCTTATTTGCTAATAGAATTTGTATGAGTAATAGCCTTAGAAATAGTATGACCTTGAAAGAAAGCTACCACCATCTTGTATACATCTAAGCAGACACTATCCCAACAAGTCTGGTAGAAAATTCCAGGAAAACCATCCTGTCCACTAGCACCTGATCCACTATGATTAAAAACAACATGTTTGACTTCATCAACACTAGGCATTTGACAAAGTAAATCATTTTTTTCTTGGTTAATCAAAGTAGGAATATGTGACAACAATTTTTCTCCTCCAACTGAGTCTTCATGAGAGAATCGTTGTGAGTAGAAGTTCAAAGCTTCCGCTGCCATTTGGTCCTCATCATCAATCCATGAACTATTTGTACTTTGAATTCTTTTGATTAGCAGCTTCTTCCTTGTGCTAGATTATGAAAAAATCTAGTATTCTTGTCACAATCTATAAACCAATCTAGTCCAGATTTTTCTCTCCCGTATTCTTCTTCATAATGCAAGTATCTTTTAGTCTCAGCCTGAGCTTTCTGCAACACCAATCTATTCAATTGAGATGGATTCTCTTCAAACAATTATTCCTTTAATCTGACTATTTCGTCCCTTATGATCAGCTGCTTGAAGATGTCACCAAAAATTTCTCTGCTCCATTTGGATAGCACACCTTTCAACTTTTTCAGTTTGCATTTGAAGTTTATAAAAGGATTCTCATGTTCCCAAATGGACAAATTTTGCCTAACTATTTCCAGAAAAGAGGCATGTTATATATAAAATGATAGAAATTTAAAAGTTTTGAGATGATTCCGAACATTATCACCATAAGTGCACAAAACAGGAGCATGGTCAGAACCAGTCCCGGCAAGATGTTCCACTTCAATGTTTCCAAAACAGTTAAGAAGACAAGAATTCACCAACATTCCATCCAGTCTTTCAAAAAAGCATTCTTCTTCTGCTCTTCCATTCCACCAAGTTAAGGGGCTTCCCTTAACGTTTACTTCTTCAAGTTCACAGGAATTTATACAAAATGCAAAATCTTCCACATCCTGAGGTTGAATTTGAATACCACCTATCTTTTCTTCCTCGTTCAAAACAACATTGAAGTCTCACCCAATCAACCAAGAACAAGTCAAGTCATTGGAAAGATGATAAATATCTTCCCACAACTCCAGCCTTTCCGATGCATCACATTTAGCATATACTAGAGTTGTAACAATATGCTGATTTAACTCTTGTAAAAACAGCTTCAAAGTAACCTATTGAGTAGATTCCATCAAAACTTCCACTTCTATGTTATCAACAACAAATTACCATTACAGTTAGCATTATCCAAATTCATTCCCATCTCCTCCTATAATGGTTTATTGTCTTGAAATTCTAAAAAGGCTCCATAAGAGCAATAAAAAAGAATTTGTGAGGTCTGTTTAACATTTGTAACCTATGAAAGGATTTTTGTGTCTTAACTGATTTGATGTTCCAAATAAATGACTTTAACATCATTTAACATTAGATTTAGCAGCATTCCTCTTTGATACCACCCTGATGGGTATTTTCTTATCATTAAAGACATTCGTCATTCCTTTCTTCTGACCCTTATTGTTGGACTTTCTCTTGGGAGATACATCTGCTTGCCTGAATATATTTTCCTTATTATGCTTAATGTTCTCTTCCTTGTCCTCTTTTTGAATATGTCTAACTCCTTCATCAACTTCCATTGCACCAATATTATAAGAGATCAGGTCATGTAACTCTTTGATTGGGGAAGGCTTCCTCATCAGTGATACATGTTGATAACAACAAGTGCCCCTTCTAAGCTGCTATGCTCTATCTGATCTGATTGAGTTTGAGGATCTAGTGGTATACTTATCTTTGGATTAGCATGAGAATCTTGCTCCAATTCAATGATGTTGGACACTTGCTCATTCACATTGTCAACTTTAGAGCTTGCAGCTTCTGCCTCAATGAAATCCTCCATCTAAATATACTCATGCACTTCTCCTAATACATTCATAGTATCAGGGATTACATCGGATGGAGAACCCTCTGTAGCCTCTTTTAATCCATCTAGTTGTTCTGAGTTAGCATCTTATTTTTCTAACTCCTCATCCACTGGAACCCCTAAAATATTAGAACTTTGAATAACTTCTGCTCCTTTATCAGTTGTATTAGTGTCCATTTCTTTCTCAACACCTTTCTTTGAATATCCTTCAGGTCTATCTTCCACAACATCATCCTACTGAATCTGCATAATTTCTCCTTCTTTCATTACCTTTTCCTCCACTTTGTTAGCCCATGAGCTATGTTGTGCTTCCTCTTGATCTGTCACCTTTTGAAATTCTCTTTGTTCCATTAAACCTTGATCATATTAATATCTGTCACCAGTTCCACTATTCTCTGCTGAATTTTTGTGCAATTCTGAACCTTGTCATCAACCATATTTTTCTCCACTTCTGCATTATTCTGACTTGCAACTGTTTGCTCACATTCTTCTATAGAGTTCAATATGTCAAACTTATTCTGCATAGTCACTTGCACCCCTGGTTCTGTATCCTTCTTTGTATCAGCACTCTCACCCTTGCTTTCCTCCACCATATCACTAGAAGTAGTATTTGGAACAAATCTCATCACAGGATAATTCCTACCATGATACCATCTGCGTGCCTCATGCTTGCCTTTCTCCTTCACCATTTGTTCTTCCTGAATTCCTTTGTTCTTCACCCTATTATCTGTGCTTGCGACATCAACTTCTGCTGCTTTCTTCAATTCAGGATGAAGGATTCTACACTTATCACTAGAATGACCTTGAATCTTACATTCAGTACAATATTTTGGTAAAAAATCATACAGAATCTTCACTATCATCATCCTGATCTCCTTAGTTAATTCATCCTCTATCTCTATCATCACAAAATTGGGTAAATTAGCAAGAAGATCTACCTGGACCTTGACTCTAGCACAACTAGATCGAGTCTTGTTTATAGTTTCCATGTCCAACTGCAATGGTATTCCAACAATGATTCTTTGACAAAGAAAGTGGGTAACAGATTCGGGAATGATATCCATGCCATTGCATGAGATGTTTCTTCATCTACTTTAAATTTAGAATCATAGATAAGGGGACTAATCTGGTACGTAAAACCATCTTTATCATTCAAATAATATGCACCTTTAGACGTAGGATTAATAAAATCCTCCATCAAATGTGCATCTGATCAAAACATGTCTTTGTCTAAAGAAACCAACCTTACAACCACCTTATACTCCACATTGTGCTAGTATAATCATGCATAATTCTACTAAATCAAGCTATCCATGAGAAAACTTTCCTATCACTGCATATTGAAGCTCTTCCAATATTTCCATTCGTTTGATTTCCGCCTCAATCCACCTCACCATTAGAATACCATCAACGTACGTTAGTTTCTTCATGGGAATGGGGTCACATTGCTACTTTGGTGTTGAAAATTCTTCTTCACTACCCGTCAATGAAAGAGCAAAACTCTTAGTAGGGTTAGGGTTTGTAGTAGGGTTTACGGTAGGGTTAGGGTGAGAGGAAGATCAAGCGGGTAATTTGGATTGTGGTAGTGGTGGAAATATGATTGAGGAGGTTAAAAGCAGAGGCTGGCCATCCGCGGACGACGGCTGACCAGTAGCCAGAGTGGCCATGATGCGGCTAGTTTAGGGTTTGCATGAAAATTTTAAGAGAGAGAAGAGAGTGTTTCTCTCAAAATCTAGTTTCGCCTCTAAATAGAAAATGATAAGCGTGTTCTTCTCTTAGGCTTATCTCCAGTGGATCGATGTGTCTGCTTTCTGGATGTTGTATCATGGATACGATGGTAGCATGAGCATCGGCAAACTCATTCTGAGCTCTTGGCATGTGCTTGATGTTGATTTTCTTGAACCTTTTGCACAACCTTGTACGAGGTTCACGTACGACAGGATTTTGGCGTTCTTTGTGATCCATTCTCCTTGTACTTGGTGAATCAGCATATATGAATCACCCATTACCAATAATTCATGTATGTCCATGTCAAAGGCCATTCGGAAGCCTAAGATGCGGGCCTCGTACTCCTACATGTTGTTGGTGCATCGAAATTTGAGCTTTGACACTCTTCAGTCCACTCCGTCGACGCATCCTTTTTCAGCAATTTGAGTATAGGTTATACAATTACCAGGGACTGAGCTATGAACCGTCCAATCCAGGAAACTCATGACCTCTTTTTTGGTTCTCGGTAGAGGCAACTCTTGGATAGCCTTTATTTTTTTATAGGTTTAGCTCTATGCCCTTTCGGCTGACTATGAACCCATGTAGTTTTCCGGGTTTAGCTTCAGATTATACTTCTGGAGTCTGTGAAGAACTTTCGTAAGTGTGTGATATGACCGAAGCTCTCTCTTAACTTTATTATGACGTCATCCACATAAACCTCAATTTCTTTGTGGATCATGTCATGGAAGATAGTAGTCATAGCTCTCATGTAAATGGTGCTGGCTTGTTTAGGCCGAACAACATTAGTCGGTAGTGGTACACTCCTCACGATGTGATGAAAGCCATTTTTTGGGCATCCTCTTTGCTCATCAAGATCTGATGATATCTTGGAATGCAATCCACAAAAGATTACAACTTGTGCTTTGCACAACTATCAATGAGCATATGGATGTTCAGGAGTGGGATATTATCATTAAAACTAACTCTGTTGAGATCACGTAGACCACAAAAATTTGGGTTTTTTCATCTTTCTTTGGTACCGGTACGTTGCTGGATGACCATGTCATGTATGAAGTCACTTCCAATACTTCGGATTTGATCTGTTTTTCGACTTCGTCCTTGACCTGGATACTCATATCTGGCTTGAATTATCTGGTTTTCTGCTTTACCGAGGCAAAGCCTATGTTGATGGGAAAACTGTAGGCCACTATGTCAGTGCTTAGTCCAGCCATGTCAGCATATGACCAGGCGAAGATGTCAACGTACTCTCTTAGTAATTCTATCAATTTCTCCTTCTGCGGTGCCTCTAAATGTGCGTTTATCCTGGTTTCTTTAATCGTCTCATCATCCCCTAGATTAATTACTTCAGTTTCATCTAGGTTAGGTTTTGTTCATTTTCAAGTTGTTCTACTTCCTCAACGAGAACTTCAAGCAACATATTGTTTCCTCATCGTGTTCCTTGTACTCTTTTTCTCCTATGTCACTTGACTCACTCGTTTTGTAACATGTCATGACATTAAGGGTTGTTTTATTATTACTACTAAAAAAACAAGGCAAAGCATGGTTAGAATAAGATAATACACGTATATAAAGAAAAGAGTTGTTTTTCACATAAATTGAGGTTTTATTAATCCGATTCAAGAACTACAAATTGGGGTCCCGACTCGGATCAACATTGAGCCATTTCTATTTTTAAAACATCACGAGGATGTTAAAAGTGCAAAATAGTGAGTAATCGGGCCTCGACCGATTCTCGCTGATTTTAAAAAAAAAATTAAAAATGCATCATCTCTACCGAGGAGCCAAGAGCAGGGTAGAGATCCAGTTGGACAGTTGCTCGCTCGGATTAGCATCACGGATGGTGGGCACCTTAGTGCATTCATCTAGGACCACGAGGCAGTCTTTATCTTGGAACAAAATGCCTAACCCTTCTTCAGCATCTCCATCCTCGGCTATCAGCATTCTGATTGGAAAATGACCAGTATAGATTTAGAATTGGTTTGCACAAGCTTGGAGGACTCCTCCTTTTTCTGTTTGCTTTGGAGGCTTTATCGGCATTGGGGACATATCCCAAACCAAAGCAAAAGTTGCAATGAGGGATTGGGATTGGCTCCACTATGCCATGCAAATTTCTTCCCAAGCTTGTTCGGGTTCAAACCTATTTTGAAGCATAGTGGATGCAATCATTTTGTACATATTTGGCATGGTAGTCTGCACACAGTTCTCTTTGTGATCGGCTTCTATCAGTTCCACTACGCGGAAATCAGTACCTTCGGGAACCTCTTCGATCACTGGTACAAAATTGTTTGGGTAGCTGTGAATGCTAACTGCTTCGTGGATCACAACCTCATGGCCATCCCATGCGAATTTCACAGATTATGCAAGGATAATGGTACACTCCATCCATGTGGATCCAGGGTCTTCCCAATAGCAGATATTAGTTTGCAGTGATCACCGTGACTTGGAATTCAGCAGAGAATTTTGTGGGACCATTTAGATACAAAGATCTAACTCTCCGACAAGATCGTGTGGGGCTCCATCAAAGACTCTTGCATTTGTGTGGCATCATAACCCAATTGATTGAGCTTAGACTAGGAAAAGATATTGAGCCCAGCTCGATTGTCTACCAGCACTCGTGCCACGATCTTATCTCTACACTTGACAGTTATGTACATCGCTTTATTATGCTATCCCTTCTTTGGGTAGTTCCTGTTGAGTAAAGGTGATTTTATCTCCTGTGACATGGGCCACCTTATCGGCCAGATTTTCGTTACTCGTGCCCGCGGGAACATGAGCTTCATCTAGCATTCTCATCAGAGCTTGCCGATGTTGTGGGGAGCTCAGTAACAATGCCAGCACGGATATCTGGGCTAACATTTTCTTCGAGTGCTCAACAATGGAGTATTATTTAGGTTGCATTCTTTGCTAGAAATCTTTGGCTTCCTCTTTTGTGATGGGCCTCTGTTGGTTTCCTTCTATTCTTGGAGCTTTTTGTGCTAATTCTTTGGGAGTGTAACACCTTCTCTAACGGGTCATACCAAGGGAAACTGCCGACTGGACGACGAATTCTTTCCTTGAAGCTAGAACTATGTCTTGAGGCACTTGTGCTATGACTGGTGCAGGGATCATCACCTTAAATTTAGGGCGCTCTTGAATAGTAAGAGAAACCACTGTTTGCTCGAGTTGTTCGACAGGCACTCGAACCAATGGATTGCATACAACCCAATCCTCTTCTTTCTGGATCATATAAATAGTAGTGTTACCATGATTGCACAGAGGATTTGTGTTCACGTTTGGCAGAGCTGCTTGTAGAGTTATCTCCCCTTTGTCGATCAAGTCTTGTATCTTGTGTTTCAAATTGATATAATCCTCTGTGTTGTGTCCCTTTCCGCCAGAATGATAAGGACATGTCGGATTAGCTCAGATAAAGCAATTTTCGGGATTGGTAAGTTTTGGCGGGACAGTCTAGATCATACCAACAACACTCAACCTTTTGAACAGTTTGGTTCGTGTTTCAATTAATTTGGTGAATACACAAGGTGGCTTCTTCTTGAAGTTAGGATGTGGCAAGTTATATGTGGCTGGGGGTGGTTGATTTTGGTAATTTGGTTATTTGTAATTTTTTAGAGCTCGATAAGCAGGCATGGGTACTTGATGATTGGGCTGTGGAGCTTGGTAAGTAAGTGCGGGTGTTTGAAAGTTTGATTGTGCATAGAAAATAGGAATGTGACCATACGGTGTTGGCAGGTTACTGCTAGGGGTGGTGATTGGTATATTTCGAGAGGACAATGTGACTCCCCTTGTTTTTTAGCTTAGGGATAGCCGTATGAGAGATATTTGCCATATCTTCTTTCTTCTTTCTAGAGAGCCCTGTAGCGCTTTGGTGGGTAGACTTGTTGGACAAACCGGATATCTTCCAGATTTGAGGCCATCCTTTATAACCTCTCCCATCTTGACCAATTTAAAAAACGACATTCCGGCCATAGAAAGCATTCTGTCGTAGAAATCCGATTATTGTGATCGGATGAAGACAGAGACAAGTTCTTCTTCGTTCAGAGGCAGTTGTACTAGGGCATCTTCGGCCCTCCACCTGCTTGCGTATTCGCGGTAGTTTTCGGTGGATTTTTGTTTGACCTTTGATGTTCAGAAAAAAATGCATATATTTAGCTATTGTTGTCTCACACTTTAATACTTTTAATCGTCTTTTGAGTATTAATTATAATGAGTTGTGCTTAATATTATATTTTTATTATGTAGGAATAAAGCAGTGTAAAGATGAAGAAATTTGGAGCAAAATTTGATAAAAAATGGAAAAAAAGAGAAAAAGAAAATTAAAGGAAAAGAGGAGGAGACAAGAAGGGGCATAATGATTGGCTGAAGATTTATTCAAAGTATACAATGTGCAATTGGAATTGAAGTTATCTATGTGCCAAAAGGTTAGGCGTGAAATAATTCTTCCTTGCAAATTTCAGTTGACGTGCAATCAGGTGGCGACCCACTGGTGTGGCAAGAAAAGTCAGCCTCTGAATATCATTTGGCTTCCTGCGCCACCTGTGCGATGCACGGTTGGCGCAAGCCCACAATTTTTCCTTGTCCGAGTTGGATTTGGTTTTGAAAATCCCAGGCCTTTTAGTAACCTATAAATACATATTCTACAAGGTTTTTACAGAACTTTGGATTTAGAGAGAGCTTGGAGCCGCCGCGGAGGCCGTAATTATTGGGTTTTACCTTTTCTTCTTTGTAATACTCATATTTACATTTTATTTATTCGGATGATTTATTGTTTTTCCTCTATGTCTATGTGGAGTTAAACTTTATAGTTCTAGGGTTTTGACGCTATCATGAAAGTTGACGTTTGATTATCATTTATCTATTGGTTTTCCATCTTTGGGTTATTTATTTATTCTTGGTCTTAATTGTTTGATTATTTGATGAAATAGTTGAGCATTATCTGTGGCACGTAAATTGAACTAAAAATAGGAAATTTTCATGTGTAATAAGAATAAATAGAGCTTGTTCGAGTAATTGTTTCGCTACTAAGGATAGGAATATACACTTTAGCCTCATTTAGTTGAATACAGAGATTTAAATGCGTTTATGTTATTTTCCGATGACCATAGGAATATAGGCATTGGAGTAACTTGAATAGACTTGTGAGCAACTTGGAAGATACTCATAAAGTAAATATTAACCCATCAACTAGTAACCCAAGAAATAAAATAGATATAACCAGCGGAAGACTCAACTGGATTGTTAGTGGTCATAGCCCTAGATCTATCTTTTCTCCGACAAAATCATATCTTTCTTGGTTGAATTTCATTATTTGTTTTCTTTTATTTTTAGTTAGTTCTAAATAAAATTTTGGATTTTATTTCTTGTTTAGATAATTAGCATTAGTTTAATTTAGTAAAAAGTTAATCACAAGTCCCTGTGGGTATGATATCTGGACATCAATCCTATATTACTTGTACGACTGCGTATACTAGCGTGTGCGTTTGGGATCAAAAAGTTTTTAGCGCCATTGCCAGAGACTTTGAAATTATCTGTTTTCCTAGATTAGACTTTTCTTTTTGTCTGTTCAAGTTTTTTATTTTATTTTATTTTTTTATTTAATATTTTGATTATTTTTCTTGACATGACGTCTTGGAATAAAAATTGATCGAATGTTGGTTGTTACTATTTTGGTGATCCATGTAGGATTTGTGGAGGACCTCACCTGTGGCAACACTATCGTAATATTTTCGAGAATGGGTTGTGCGCACCAACGCAATCCTTTGAGGGGAATGTTTGTAGTATATGTGGTGGTCAAGATGGCCATTGGAATGATTGTCCTAACTCTTATTCCCCATCCCCGAGCCCTTCTATTCTCTTGTTGTTTGTGATGTTGACAGGAATAATTAAGCGGAGGATGCGGAAAGTCTTTCTCGAGTCAGGGATATGGTCAAACAAATATTGGAGCACAGCGCATTAATAATGGAGCACAACACATTAATAAATGAGCATGCCGTATAACTAAGGATAGATAGATTAGTGCAAAACTCATAGAGATGCAGGCCGAGGCTAAAACTTGTAATGATCTGCAAGTTATAGGCTTAGCTAAGACCCAAGAAGAACCTCAAGGAGAAGAACAGAGTGAGTTCCTGCAAGGAGATAGCTTTGAAGAAGCAAAGATAGTGAGTCAATCTTGGCTAACGGAACAAGATCAACATATGAAATTTCATGGGTTTCTCCGTGATGGTCTTACGAACATAGCGATACAACTGATAGAAGGCAGGACTAAGCTAAGACAAGAGATAGTCCAATTTGGCTCTGATATCCATGACATATAGGCTCAATTAAATAAAATGGTTGAGGTGTCTGATGCTAAACTACCAATTTTCGTGGATAGAAGTTAGGATTTGGAGCAAAAAGAGGAATTCCAACCATTCAACCTGTCATACCCTAATCTTGATAGGGCATGATGGGCACCCGACCCCATACTCAGAGCCGAGCGAACCCCGTTAGTTCTCGTTATGTTTATAATCTCACTGGACTCTTAAACCACGAAATGAAATGCATAATGAAAGCTTTCCAAAAATATTTTTCTTGTAATTCTCAAATCAAGTAAAATCTATAATCATATGAAACTTGTAACATAAGGCATAATGATGCATCGGCTTGCAGAGCCGCTTACAAGAGTGACATGCTATATACGTGACTCTGTCTGCAAAGTCTCTAACATCAATCAAGAAACCATAACATAGATACTCTGACTCGGCAACACTCTGGAAGGAAATGGAGCTCACCAATCCAGCTGGAACATCTCCTAGCAATGTCCTCTACCCATCTGTATACACCTGCGTGGCATGAAACGCAGCGTCCACAAGAAGAGACGTCAGTACGAGCATTGTACTGAGTATGTATGGCATGAATAGTAACATAATAAGGGATGTAAAGTATGAATAATAACAGAATGGAAATATAGAGCATATAACGAGATAAGAGAGTAACTTGTACATATGCGTGCCTCTTAGGATGGATGCCATGCATGCTTAGCTTTCTTTTGAAAAACATTTATTTTTCATATATATAGAAAATAAAACATGTCATAATGCCGAGCAACGTCGGCTCCCATTAACCGATGTGGGATTCGCCTAAACCAGTGTAGGATTCGCCTAAACCAATGTGGGATTCGCCTAAGGCAAGTCTTGCCCTCACCCCCTTTTGGGACTCAGCGTTCTTGCTGAGGTTTGCCCCACCACTGGGTTTGCCCCACCATTGGGTTTTCCCCACCACTGGGTTTGCCCCACCACCGGCTCTAATACCAACTGACCAGGTGGCTATGCGTCTATAGCGCAACATGTGTCCCTTTTACCCATATACATATACATATACCATATACATATATCATATAAGCAGCATGCATGAGAGCCTAAAGAAAGTCATGTATCTATCGGAGTGACGTAAGGTCGGTAACCTCCGATTACATTATGGAATATTCATGGTCACTTTGTCTCACCTTGAAGGAACAATTATTATAAGGTGAAACTACCAATGAAAAATAACATCAAGGGGAAAAATATAGAATAAGTTCATAAATCTCATAAGGCATCACTTCATATACCTTGGAATCTTTAAAAATAATCATCATCCATGAATAAAATTGGGAAATCAAGAAATAGCTCAACACTCATAAATCGTCATTCAAATGGTAAACTTGGAACCGTTAAACATGGAATCGTTCTCATAATAATTACCGTAGAAAAATATTTTCATCTTTGGCATCATTGCCATCATGATAAAAACATGTCCATCCTTGTTGTCATAAGAGCTTTCAAAATCATAAACCTCTAGTTTGGAAAAATACGACATTTTGAAAAAAAAACTATGAATTATTAGGAAAGGAATTATGCCTCCGAGTCATAAACATCTAACTTTTGACAACAAGGAAGATATGGAAACATTTATGAAGCCATAACATAGGAATCATGCCTTTGAAAGAAAGAGACGAGCCTTAACATACCTGTTCGACCTCCTATTAGCTACGCTTATTCGTCCAAGCTCGCAAGTCTACATTTAAGAGGAGTTATACTAACGTTAGACTCTTTATTGCACACTTGTTCCCGGTTTCAAATCAAACTATTCCATATTCTGCCGAAAATCGGGCAGCATCTCCCCTGTTTATATGCCTAGCCCAAAATTACAATTCAGCAACCAATCAACAACAACAACAATACCAACATCACAACACTATTATTCATACTAATATATTCCATAAACATCCCACACGATGTTTTTCAACATACAACAACAATATGCAATTCCTTTCGTCCCAATCGAGGAGTATAATATCATCAACACACTAAAAACATTATATACCATCCTTACATGTATAAATCAGTCCATCCACACGGCCACAACATGTTCAAAACAGCCCATAAACACAACAACTACAACACAACACTTTATGACCCTTCCTCCATAACTATTTTCGTTTTTAAAGCTTGCTAGACCTTCAAATAAACTCAACACAAGAGATGGGATGAATAACATACCTTATACTTGAACAAACTCATGTATAACTTGATTCGGACCTGATCATAGAAAAGATTCTCTTTAAGCGAACCAGCCTATCCTCTGTATAGGGCTTACACGGCGATTGGAACACAAACACATTTGGTTGTGAATTCCCATGTTCCTCCCTTATTCTAAAAAGGGAAAAAAGAGAAAAAACTCAGCCACATCAACTTCCTCCAATTCCAAACATAGGTAGAAGCAAGAACTATCACCTTTCACGGGCTAGTTTGGCGTAATCTTGTTAAATTCTTGATTTATCGGACTATAATTTTTGGGGGTGGTGTGGAGAATTTTCTAGGACCTTTGAGAATGTTATTATGCTGAAAAGATGAGGATGATGGGGTATTTATACCCCTGTTAGGTCGGTTTCACTGACCTCCTCATGTGGGGCCCGCGGAGCCATTTTGGCCCATTTTGGCAGCTTAGGGTCTTAAAATGGCCATAACTTTTGATCCCGACATCGTGTGAGGGCCCACGACCTATGGTTGGAAACCTAATTCAATTATCTACAACTTTCATTCTTTGTGTTTTCCAAATTCTAAATTTATAATATCGTTTTGGCCCCTCAAAGTCGGATCATCCGAAAACGTTTTCTTAAATCGTCCTTTTAGAGGGCTTATGCCCATTTTTGGCTTATGGGTCCTTCTTACGACTTGCTCAACTTTCCATGTACTACCCATATATCTCTTCATATGTCCTTTATAAAATCCCGACATGTGGGCCCCACCTTAACTTATGGTTACGAGGGCTATCATCAAGTAACTTGTTAACTGATTTACTCCATACGATCTCCAAATGTCACATATATATTCTTATACTCAGATAATATAATCTCCATCCCTAATCCTTGTATAACTTTGCTCTCCCTTGAGCTCATACTAAGCCGCCGACAGTCTCGGTAACGCAAAATTTTTCGGGGTGTAACACAACCAGAATATTGTTGATGATGCCGAGAGGTTGAGGGAGTATACATTAGTGAGGATATAAAACATAATGCAGTTTTGGAGTTGGAGCGTGTTGGTCCTCATTCTAAACATTTTTCTACATTTTGTTTGGTTGGTGATATGGAAACCAAGCCCTCAATGCTGATGAAAAGGTGTATAGATGAGGAACAAGAGCCTTATATCCTACAATTTTCCACACCAAAAAGACAAAATGACATTCCTCACTTAAGGGCCAAGAAGTGCAAGATGCGACACCTATTGGTTGGTTACTTTACTTTCACACCACCACCCCTGAATCATAGCCGAAAGCTTGAAGCAAAATTGGGGGTAATATTCCTAAGTTCGAGGTGGAGGAAAAAGTTTATTCACGTCGTGCCGTGATGTTAACTAAGTCTCTTATTGGGAGGCAACCCAGCTTGTATTTGTTTTAAATTTTTTTAATTTTTTAATATTTATAGTGTCACATTTTGTTTCGTATTTATTTTGCAGATTAGGGAATGTCCGAGTACCTGAAATTGAAGCTTAGGAGCATGTTTGGGCTTAACTGTGGGGTCTTTCCTGACACTTGATATTGAGGATTATGTTGCTAGCTAGGCCCTAGAGGGTCTGAGGGAGTACTACCCACCCTTGTTTTATTTCTTTCTCTGTTATATATGCGTTGAGGACGACGCATATTTTTAAGTGTGGGGTGGGGTACTTTCTATACTTTTGAGGTTGAGGATGATTATGCCATAGGTTTTTTCTTATTTCTTAGCCTTATATATAAACAAAAAAATATTAGAAAACAAAGAAAAATTCAAAAAAAAATTACTTTGTTTTTTATAGCTTCTTTTTTCCTCATTGGCGGCATACATCATTCATCGATTGGGTTTTCTTATGGCCTCAGTTCTTTCCCCGAGGGGGGGGGGGCTTTGAACCTGGTAATTTTTTTATTTTAGGATTAATTTTTCTTTTTAGGAGTAGTAAAGGAGAGAAGAAAGACCCTTTTGACTTGTTTGATACTAGCATATTTGGGCCTGAGCATGAGTAATACTTTCCTGTGAGTGCTTGAATAATGTAAAAAGATAGCAGACTTTCTAATACCTAACTCATGGTTGTGACTCAGTATATAGCTTAGTCTTATTTTGTAGTTCTCCATGACCCTATTTGTCCTAGAGTAGAATTGATGCATCTTGATTGATACTTGTGCCACGTGAGGTGAGAATTTTTGGCTTTTATTCCGTGTTTTGCATCATAGTCTAGAACTTGCCCTGCTTGTTATTGAAGCGAAATAAAAAGTGTTGTTCAGTTTAGAAGATGATGATAGGCTTTCTTTGATATGTCTTGTGAATTTTAGCCTTTTCAGATATTGTTACCACTAGTTAGCCCTTTGAGCCTGTAGCCTTTCATTTGTTAGCCATATTTTTACCTTGATCCTTTTGTCTGAATCCCTAGTTTTCACACCCTGATTCCTTGAGCATTGTAGCTTAGACAGTGTTATAATTGTTAAATCTAGAGAAAAGGGATGGTCAAGTGAAAAATGGTGATCAATGATAGCTGCATAGTGATGAAAAGGCCCTCTTAGAAAGAATGTGACATGAAAAAAAATTGCTTGAGGAAAAATAATAATGGAATCGTTCTTCATATGATGAGAATTACCAGTGGAAATAATTAATAAAGAGTGAGCTGAAAAATAAAGTTAAGAGATGAAAATAACGGGTGATGAAGTCTAAAAGTGCCAAGTGCTCAGGGAAGTGTAAGTCACTAATGTATAGTTTTCCTAACTGTACCCTAGACAACATTAGAACCCATTAAAGTCCTATTTGATTTTATTCGAGCACACTTAATTAGTAGAATATGTACAAAATGGGCAAGCCTGTGGTTCGTTGTGCATACATGTTAATTTCTTTGTGAGTGCGAGAGTTATGCCTTGATGCTAGGTCCTTAAATTACATTTGATTCATTGATTTAAGTGTGTGGATTATTATTTTTGTGAGGGCACCTGTTTCATGATTGGTAGGTGATGTTCTTAGATTTTTTTGACAGAGTAGCTGAGTTAGCTTAAATTTGATGAGTTAGAGTCCGTCTCTGAGTTAGGAGGTTAGACGTTTGTTGTTTGTTTGTTTGTTGATTTGTATATCTTGTATGATGATCAGGGAGTGTATGTTTGATTAGTTGAGTTGCTATAGGGACTAATTGTTGGTATCAACCAAAGTGGTGGTGTTACCAGGCTTGATCTATTGAGTGTGGCTTTAATGCTTTCTCGAGGACGAACAAGAGTTTAAGTGTGGGGTGGTGATGTTCTGCCAAAGTTGCATATATTTCACTATTGTTGGCTCACCCTATAAACTCCAACTGACTGCCTCGGGAACTCACTCACGAGGGCCTGATAGGGAATCTGTAACAAACTCGTCACTCAGAAAAAAATGCAGTAAGGTAGCATCAGTACAAACAATAAGTACTGGTAGGCATCATAGGCCGACAACAATTAGTTCACATATATGAAGAAAGAAATCAATAAATAGACATGTAAACAGTAAAATATGGTCACTAAGCACATTCACATATGACTCGCAGCAATATGAACCACAATAGATCTCAGTAGTCTACAGTCATAGCCTAGGCAGAAACCTCTAGTCCTCTAATCCATCAAGTGTCTAGGCAAGTAATTAACAAGCAAACAACATCTCCAAAGAATCATCAATCAAGGAATCAAAGCGGAAAGTACTATGCGATACGATAAATGCTTCAACCATAATCAGTGATATGAGTGGAGGTAATATGAATGCGAGTACGATGCAATGCAATGCACTGGCCAACTGTCCCATACCATACACACATGGTACGTACGAAAAACCTCTACGTCACGATAGTCATGACCCATGGGGGACCCGTGAAGTCCATGTACCAGTCACTCCGCACACCACCCAGAGGTGACTTCCACAACACAAGCCATTCCATACACAACCCTTTTTTTTTAAATCAATTATGCCAATGTGGGGTTTTTATTAAGTGCAGAAAATTAAATAAGTTCAAAGGCCCATTCCAAACACCGGGTCAGGCCCAAAAAAATTACAAAAAAAGAAAATGCTGAGTATCTCTCATTTATTTACTTTCCTAATTGAACCCTAAAAAATTGGGGCTTCTCTTCTCTTTGTTCATTTGTGTTGTTTCCGATGACCTCGCCGCCGGTGGTGTACAGATCGCACCTCCAGGTGAGCTCGTGTGCAACTTCTCTCATCAACATCTTCAGGTATATTTCTACTTGATAATCTTTCATTTTTGTTCACCTACTATACATGCCTGATATTTGTTTTTTCTTTGTTCCGCATGTGTGTTTGTCCTCTTTATCTCTTTTATCAAGCTTCCACCGCGATATTTGAACTCGCCATCGAGAGATGTTGTGTTGCATCTTTAGGTAATTCTCATCTATTTGTTGTACTTCAGTTCGATCTCTCTTTTCCTTTGATTTATGACTTCTTGTATTCCATCTTGACATGAATCCGCACCTTATGAGGTTTGAAACCCTTTGCCTGATGAAATCTGTGTCTTCTGCTATCATAAGAGCTTATCTTGATTCTACTCAAAGTTGTAAGTAGTTCACTTATCTCTATCCTTTTTTCTTTGTCACCCTGTAGTTCCTTTCTTGTGATGATGAAATTTGCTCAATTTCAATCTTTGTAAATATTATGTTTGTCTATTTGAATGAGCACCCATTGGAAAATAAGGAATTCAACCCATTCACATGATTAAAAATGAAACACAGACCTTGCTCATGATAATTGACATTATCCCCTGTTTTCCTCTTATATATTTGTCTATGTGTGCTCTGAGATCTCCTGTTTTGTTGTTTGTTGATCCAACTTGCTCCTAGTATTGTATTGCCTTGTCTAAGTACATGCAAAAAAGAAAACAAAATTAGCTAAAAAAAACCACCATGTTCTCCTCCTCAAAGATTCAAACATGATGGTATGAAAAGTTGTTCCCCTCCAACAACCTTGCTGCATTATATTGCTCCTCATTTACTTGCTCTGATTCTGAGGTATGTAATTTGAGTTTTTTCACTATTGACAATCCTCTTTTGATCCACCTCTAACTCCATAAAACCATTGTACCTTACTGACTCCTTATCCAAAGCATGATCAGCTAAAGAGTCTGCTAACTTGTTGCCTTCTCTCAAGATATGGTCAAAATTGACCTGTTTCGCAATTAGCAATGCATGACTATTCTCAATCCATCATGCTATACTCCATGGTGGCTTCCATTCATCCTGCAGTACCTTCTTAACCATCTGAGAGTCAGTTTGAAAAATAGAGTGATTCTTATGGTGCTCATGGCACCATCTAGCAGCTTCTAACAAAGGTAAAGTCTTAGCTTCAGTTTTGGTTGTATAACCAACTTCTTCTGCTTGAGTATAAATCAAATCCCCCCTTGAATCTCTTACAGAAAAAACATATGCTCTTCTACCAGGATTGCCTCTTGATGCTCCATCAGTGTTGCATAGGATCCAATCCTGTGGTAGAGGCTGCCATATTACTATGGTTACCTTCAACTTTGGTTTATATCCCTCTAGCAACTGAATCATATCATCCCCACCTATTTGAGACTTGTGATATAGAAGGATTTATATATTGCACAAGTCTCTGAATAGTTGAGAAAATCTGATAAATACTCCTACTTACTGATCTGCTTTGTCCATGCTTGATAGCATTCCTCCTTTTCCATAATTCCCATACAATTATAGCAGTCATAGCATAGAAAATTAGTTTCAACCTCTCATTGAAAGAGGTTGTCCACCATTTAACTACAATTTGCTGTACTTGCATATCTTCAAAATTCAACCCTGTACAAGCACCAAAATACCTCCACATTACCATGAGAAATGCAGGATGAAATGCATGCATGAATGTCGAATTCAACAATAATCATGAGGGTGAATAACAATAACAACATCCGCAAAATCAACTACCAATACGAACTTATCCTCAATCAATGCAATGCCCCGTCCGGAACAATTTCCCTTGGGACCACATAGGTAATGTCAAATATTATATGCATGAGATTCCATATGAAATATGCATATAGCCAACATCAACATAAGAAGCCTCAGATGTTTGTCTTCTTCACTTATCATCGTTAATATCAATCACAGATCATATCCATGTATCATGTAAAAATGGGTATGAATGCTAGGCCTGATATCAATATCAAGTGTAATTATCACGACCCAGCCCCGTAGGCCGTGACTGGTGCCCGAACTGGGCACCCGTATACCAACCTGTTACATATAACATCAAACTGAAACTACGACAATGCGGAAACTTATAAAGGAACTCCAAATTTTGTAACATCATCATATATATATATATTTCCAGATCAACGGTCTCCTGAGGAGTCACAACTAATCATATCATGAAATAATACACAAGCCGACAAAGCGGCCATCACATATCAATATCGTATGCAAGCCGACAAGGCTGCTACTAGAGACGAACATCATACCACAGCACATCGTATAGACACAGCTGAATAGAACCCATACACAACCCACACATATGTCTACAGACCTCTAAGAGTACTAATAGTGAAATATGACGGGACAGGGCCCCGTCGTACCCCTGGATAAACATACATATATATATCATAAGATTTTTACCAAAAGTCTAGCCTCCTGAACAACGGAGCTCTCCAAGACAGCAGAAAGGGAGTCCTAAGCTGGCGGATCACCAAAGCGAGTATCTGCACCTGTAGGCATGAAACGCAGCCCCCCGAAGAAAGGGGGTCAGTACGGAATATGTACTGAGCATGTAAAGCATGAAATACAGTAAACAGGATCATAACTGAAATAAGGAGTATAGAAAATGAGTACAATAACCAGAATACCAAAATGCTTGCCTTTGAACATAAATCATGCATGTCAATATCATATATCATATCCCGCCCATTATGGGACTCGGTGAACATGGTCGCCACCCCGTCTTTGGCGCCATAACACAGCATACTCCAGAACACAGCATAACTCCATAACACAGCATAACTCCGTAACACAACATAACTCCATAACACAGCATAACACCATAACACACCATAACACCATAATATATATATACCATACCCGGCCCTCTAGTGAGGGACTCGGTAAACAATGCAGTGAAACTGTGCACGAATACATATCCTGGCCTGGGACTAAGTGAAAGACATATTGAGGCATGCACGAGCAGAGTAGTGAGAAACTATATGCAATTTAAGAACATTTTCAAAGACTCAATAGAATAATCAACACGAATTACCATTTGAAAATCACGACAATAGTCGTATTAAATACCTTTCGAAGGTCATCGGAAACATATCAAACATCCCTTGACGTCATCATAAGTATATCACAAAGCCTTAAGGATCATAGTCATATGTCACTAGTTATTATAGAGTTCCTAAGAATAGGAACGGATATATATCGACTATTAACCAACGTACAGAAAACTGAAGAGGGAGGCTCAATCACTTGAGAATTGTAACATCAAGAAGTGAATAAGAATCATAAATATAACTCAAAGCTTATGAATGGAATGACCCCAAAGTTCATATCGTTCATCACTTAAATCTAAGACATGCCAAAAGAAAGACGGGACAGCTTTACATACCTGTTGACGACTAATCGCAAAACCGTTCGCTTTGTCGCTCTTTTAGCCTAGTTAACATAAAGGTAACGTTATCGTCAGTAACTATACTTTCTAGTTCGTAAATCCGTAGCCCATAACAATTCTAACAACCCAACAACTTCTCTAAATTCATTTCAGCCCACAATTTCCTATAACATCAATTTCATGCATTTTCTTACTTCCAATTTCGTCCAATCCAATTTTAATAATTCCATTATAATACTATTAACACAATTACACCATAAAATAAGAAAATCTTACCAAATTTTTCTTGGAGGAATTTCTACGCTCAATTGCTCCAATTTTACAATTTCTTCTTTTCCAACTTAATATCCAATGTTGCTATAACCTCCTTGGACTTATAAATTACCTTGGAATTAAATCAAAGCAAGCAAAATATTTTTTTCCTTAAGGACCATGGCTGGCCGAGAGTATGGCAGCCATGGTTATGCCTTTCTTTATCCTTCTCTTTGGCTTTCAATTGTAAAATCAAAGTGATAACCTTAATTTTGTTATGGCCAAGTATATTTGTATGGTTTCCCTTCTTTTGACACGTGCCCACCCCCCATGACTCATCAAATCATTTTGTTTAATTTGTTTTTTTTTTAAATTCGGGCGGGGCCCACTTTCCATAATTAAATTAATTAATTAATTAATCACTAATTCTCATTTAGTAATCTAATCAAAATTAATTAATTCCTAAGCTCCAATAATATTTTTACACTAAATAAAATTTATAAACAATTTATGTGCTTAATTAAAATTGAAAATTAAAGGTTCCTATTTCGTGTCCGAAAATAATCTTGTCTTTAACTTGAGTCGATTTGCTTGTGAATAATTTGACGTATAAAAATACGGGGTATAACATCCTTCCCCCCTTTAGAAAATTCGTCCTCGAATGATAAACTGATTCTGATTTCCCAATACCTTCTCATGTGTTCCCTTATTTAATTATGCCCTTCACCTACCTCTTTCATTGGTCGATTCGCTACAACTCATTATAACGCATTCCATGCCTCTACATAGCCATTCCTGTAATATTTGCTCTTTTTGTTGCTTCCTGAGGTAATAATTCCACGTCACTGCCTTTACCCTCCTCTTACTTCGTAGTCCGTTGTCAGTTGTATTGCGAGCTCTTCTGTTGAAATCTTACTTTCTTCCTTGTGCGCTTAGTCTTAACTTGACTCGTTATTCTCCTATAGTTATTCCCTTAAGGTATCGTGCCCTTTATCTTACCTCTCAATCTTTAAATATGATTTTAATAACGTGCAGACGTCCCTCGTCGGTTCATTAGACTTTAATATCCCTGGAGTATCGTATGACGCTGGTAACCTGTGGACCCTTCGCAGGTTCTACGAGTAAAACAAAATTCCCTAGAGGGTAACATTTTTGTACTCCGATATCCTTGCTTTACTCCGCTGTTACAGTCCGTATTCTGAAATCCTCAGCATTATGTGTCACTTTCTGACTTTCCTTTGAAGGTCTTTAACTATCACTCATTTTCACTTCTTGATCTCGATCTTTAGGGTTGGCTAGCAGATAGCACTAGGGTCCCGTCATATTATATCTTTACAGTCATCCAGTAACCAGTAACCCGTTTGTTCTAATTGTCTCGGTTAAATCATTTCGTAATTTCCTTTACCCTAACTGTCAATACTTTAGGCATATTATCTCGTGTCGTTTCTCTATTTTTGACTCAAACTCTTCGATTGCCCATTTACTCAAATTTGCTTTTTGTTCTCCTATCACGTATTCTATTGCAATCTTTACACGAGTATGTGTAGGTGCTCAAATCAGCTCGGAAAATACCTTATCGTCGCCTCGCTAGTCTTTATGTAGACCCTATATTCTGCTCTTATATCTTTCAATTGATATCAAGGCTCAACTATGGCTTTTGCCCTCTGTACTAATTATATCTCTGTAGTTTTGCCTCAAACCATCTTACACCTTTCCTTGATGTATCCAAAACATTTCAACCGCATTGTTGTTACTGAATTCTTACTCCTTTCCCTTCCTCTATTTACCATTTGGTTTTCTCATATCCTACTATATGAGAGGTTTCCTATCCTTTGTCCTTTGCTACTTATATGTCACAATATCATTAGCCAATAACTCTGTTGCCAATATCTTAACCTCTAATCCAGTATAACATTGCTATCCTTCATAACATCTCTTAAGTTATTCGTTACCATTCTCTTGTTGTATTCTCCCTTTTCATAAGCATCCATCTTCTGGTGTCATATTATCCAAGATCTTTTCCAATAATTCTCAGCACTGTCTCAAATACCATCCTGGCTTCTATCCGTTTATCGCTGGCTTTTAGATCTTACCAACGTGTTTCAACATGGGATCTCACTTGAAGTTTAATCATCCATATCAAATATATTGTAGCGTCAATCGTTTCCATCTTACTTTGCTCTGTGTCCCCATTTTCAATCTCAAATTCATCTGACTCTTTTCCAGTTCACTTGGTATACTGTATCATATCCATGTCCTTTCTTTATAATTTATAACTTTGATTATCCTCGTACGAGACCTTAACAAAATCACAAAGTGACGAGAACCTTTCTATATATAGTATAAAATCTCATTTGATAATCTGTACTTGAGAAATGCAATCAATGCAGCAACTCATCCAGGGCCACATTCCACTTACTCCAATCAATAATTAATTAGTACTTGTAGTCATTCCAAATTCCCAATTGGGTAGCACTTATATTCCGATGATAAGTGTCCAAAGTCCTTTTTGTAAAATTATCTTTATCCCAACTTGTATCATTTGTTTCCTCTAATGAATTTACAATACATCAGTAGTTTCGCAAATCCACAATCCTTGTCCTTTAAAGATTTCACTATTTCCGAGGTGAAGTCACATATACGCAGCACTCTTTTATGCTTTATGCTCCTTCATTCTTGTTGTGTACCCAATACTGACTTTTGACTTACTCAGAATCACATCAAGTTCGTCTTAATAATGGTTTATCTTATCACCTTGTCGTCGTACTACACCTTTAAGTTCGTAGCCATATATTTTCCTATTTTATTTCATACCCGTACTCAATTATTTATGTCCGTATTGAGTGCTTCCTTTAGTATTCCTTATCATTTCTCCAATCTATGTCCATCTTTTTTGTGCACGAGGAATCTCATGCTGCTCCCGTATCCTTCGGAAAACACTACTTTTACATAACTCCTTTCTCATTTTCAAAGTATATTCCGTTCATCCCTATTTGTTCTTATCATACCAGTCATTTCTGGCATTCATTCTGTCTCGTTGTTCATCTTCCGTTAGTTCGGTCTTTCACAATTCTTTCGCTTATATTACTCATTTTCTCAGCTATACACGTCATAACGCATCGCTACACTGTAATCCCTCTGGATTTCCTCCTATCTTCCTCTTTCTATTATCTCCTTCTCTTCCCGTGCTCGCTTTCACTTTCGTTACCACTTGAATTTTATTTTGAACTTTCCCTATAGAACTCTGTAAGTCTTTCTTATTTGCTCTACATTTGCTTTTCCGTTTCACACCAATCACATCGCATTCTTTAGTTACTTCCTTGTTAGGCTTTACTCATTTCTATAGCAATCCTTATAGTATTTATATTACATCCTGTTCATAACCCATCCTATAACGTAACACTTCTTAGTCTTATTCACGATTCTTACTATGTTTTAATTACACTCTGTGGACTAGGCGTAATTAACCCTTCACCCTTTCTGATCCATCTTATCCTTAATATCTCACAAGTTGTCTTATCAATACCATCATGATTCGTCATAATTCTTCCTCCCCTGTACTTTTATCTCAATCATACTATTACTCCTTTTAACTGTAAACTCGTCGTAATTTATTCCTACTTATCGGTTCACTCGATACCTCAATAAAATGTTTTGTTAAGAGTTGCTACCTTTTTCTATATCATCCCTCAGTATCACACGCCCTTCCGAATCATCCTAGCATTTTATCAATAACACGTGGAACACATGATCCATGACAGCTCACAAGTTTGAGTTTTCCTTCCACGAATTCTATCTCCAATTAGTTGATTAAACTAATAAACTCAAAGAACGCAAGAACACTCCCACTCCAAGGTTACGTCACCATGAAGCGTCCTCCGAAACCACACATGAAGAACTAGAATTCGACAAGCACCACGAGACTTTCATCGCTTAACGCACATAGTTTACCCTCAGAATTTCTTGGGTCAAGAATGAACCATTTAGTTCCCAAACTACTTGTTGTATGCTTTGACCTCTTCCAATAGAGTGAAACTTAATTGTCGGACGTTTTTACCCTTCACATAAGCTTTTTCTAAGGCAAAAATGTGGCTGGAAAGTATTCTGATCCGTCCAAATGAACTGCGAATTTGCTGCCCATATACGTTTCTTCGAAATACAATTTTTCAAATAACACTGGTGCCTCTTACGGATGACCTGGAGGGTATCTCTTAAAGCTTTAATCCGACATAATAAATTTACCCTATCAGTATCGACTTTCAAGACATATTATGAACTTATATATCATTCTTTCCTTTCTCTATTTCTGAGAAAATTTGGGCAGAGTTTCCTCTGTATTTCTTACTATCCCAAAACCTGCACGCAGGAAATACCAACAACGCCTCACAGGGCCAACATATATACGCATATATCATATCGTATCATAGCCACACACGGCTCCCAATTTCCAATAGAAGTATAAAGGTGTCGAAACGTACCTCACATATCGCACCTCGAGACTTACCTGATCCTTTAACGATCCGTCCTGTTATACCTTACTATCTACCTTCTCTTTCATTTTTCAACTTTATATTTCAATCATATTTCAATATTCTTACCTTATCCAACATGCCTCTTTCACACCGTTACTTACTTGTGTACTTTGTAGCTTCAAATATCGTCAGTCGCTTCCTTCTGTCGATGTCGTTCTTCAGCTGAAATCAAAGGTTAGTATAAGGAATTTCATTTCTTATGGCTGGGCTCTATCGCACGATCTTAGATATGAAAGAAAGGTAACATCCAAAATGTCCTGTAGCTTCCTGTTTATAGATGTGGTGCACAACACACCGATAAACAAGACTCTACTAGACACGGTCTATAGACACTCCGAGGACGAACTGCTCTGATACCACTTTTGTCATGACCCAGCCCCGTAGGCCGTGACTGGTGCCCGAACTGGGCACCCGTATACCAACCTGTTACATATAACATCAAACTGAAACTACGACAATATGGAAACTTATAAAGGAACTCCAAAGTTCGTAAGATCATCATATATATATATTTCAAGATCAACGGTCTCCTGAGGAGTCACAACTAATCATATCATGAAATAATACGCAAGCCGACAAAGTTGCCATCACATATCAATATCGTATGCAAGCCGACAAGGCTGCTATTAGAGACGAACATCATACCATAGCACATCGTATAGACACAGCTGAATAGAACCCATACACAACCCACACATATGTCTACAGACCTCTAAGAATACTAACAGTGAAATATGACGGGACAGGGCCCCGTCGAACCCCGGGATAAACATACATATATATATATATATCATAAGATCTGTACTAAAAGTCTAGCCTCCGGAACAACGGAGCTATCCAAGACAGCAAAAAGGGAGTCCTAAGCTGGCGGATCACCAAAGCGAGTATCTGCACCTGCGGGCATGAAACGCAACCCCCCGAAGAAAGGGGGTCAGTACGGAATATGTACTGAGCATGTAAAGCATGAAATACAGTAAACAGGATCATAACTGAAATAAGGAGTACAGAAAATGAGTACAATAACCAGAATACCAAAATGCTTGCCTTTGAACATAAATCATGCATGTCAATATCATATATCATATCCCGCCCATTATGGGACTCGGTGAACATGGTCGCCACCCCGTCTTTGGCGCCATAACACAGCATAACTCCAGAACACAGCATAACTCCAGAACACAGCATAACTCCATAACACAGCATAACTCGTAACACAGAATAACTCCGTAACAAAGCATAACTCCATAACACAGCATAACACCATAACACAGCATAACACCATAATATAATTATACCGTACCCGACCCTCTAGTGAGAGACTCGGTAAACAATGCAGTGAAACTGCTCACGAATACATATCCTGGCCCGAGACTCAGTGAAAGATATATTGAGGCATGCACGAGATGAGTAGTGAGAAACTATAGGCAATTTAAAAACATTTTCAAAGACTCAATAGAATAATCAACATGAATTACCATTTGAAAGTCAAGACAATAGTCGTATTAAATACCTTTCGAAGGTCATCGGAAACATATCAAACATCCCTTGACGTCATCATAAGTATATCACAAAGCCTTAAGGATCATAGTCATATGTCACTAGTTATTATAGAGTTCCTAAGAATAGGAACAGATATATATCGACTATCAACCAACGTACAGAAAACTGAAGAGGGAGGCTCAATCAATTGAGAATTGTAACATCAAGAGGCAAATAAGAATAATAAATATCACTCAAAGCTTATGAATGGAATTACCCCAAAGTTCATATCGTTCATCACTTAAATCTAAGACATGCCAAAAGAAAGACGGGACAACTTTACATACCTGTTGACGACTAATCGCAAAACCGTTCGCTTTGTCGCTCTTTTAGCCTAGTTAACATAAAGGTAACATTATTGTCAGTAACTATACTTTCTAGTTCGTAAATCCGTAGCCCATAACAATTCTAACAACCCAACAACTTCACTAAATTCATTTCAGCCCATAATTTCCTATAACATCAATTTTATGAATTTTCTTACTTCCAATTTCGTCCAATCAAATTTTAATAATTCCATTATAATACTATTAACACAATTACACCATAAAATAAGAAAATCTTACCAAATTTTTCTCGGAGGAATTTCTACGCTCAATTGCTCCAATTTTACAATTTCTTCTTTTCCAACTTAATATCCAATGTTGCTATCACCTCCTTGGACTTGTAAATTACCTTGGAATTAAATCAAAGCAAGCAAAATATTTTTTTTCCTTAAGGAACATGGCTGGCCGAGAGTATGGCAGCCATGGTTATGCCTTTCTTTCTCCTTCTCTTAGGCTTTCAATTGTAAAATCAAAGTGATAACCTTAATTTGGTCATTGCCAAGTATATTTGTATGGTGTCCCTTCCTTGGACACGTGCCCACCCCCCATGACTCATCAAATCATTTTGTTTAATTTGTTTGTTTTTTTTAAATTCGGGTGGGGCCCACTTCCCATAATTAAATTAATTAATTAATTAATCACTAATTCTCATTTAGTAATATAATCACAATTAATTAATTCCTAATCTCCAATAATATTTTTACACTAAATAAAATTTATAAACCATTTATGTGCTTAAATAAAATTGAAAATTAAAGGTTCCTATTTCGTGTCCGAAAATAATCTTGTCTTTAACTTGAGTTGATTTGCTTGCGAATAATTCGACGTATAAAAATACGGGGTATAACAGTAATCATATTTAATCTCATTCGTGCCTCTACATGAGCACACAACACAATAACAATACCGAGTCCAATTCTTCCTTTATCAATGATAATTGACAAGATAAGTGAGAGACAAACGTATCACAACCACAACTTAGCAAATAAGCAACAAGCCCAACAACACACACATGGCAACAAGACAAATCACAATAAATGAGGTGACAAGCCTACAAAGTAATCAACAATAACAACCTAAGAATATGCATCCCAACTTCATAGCCAAAGGATTAACATGCTTTCTCCGTCAATAACTAACTTCTACATATGACTCGCTAACTGAAGTCTAATCGAAAGGTAAGCCGTAACCAACCTTGATGCCGAGCTGGTGCCACGAACTGTCAAATGTGAGCCTTTCCCTTTAGAAGGGCCTCCAAATTCTCATAGTCTAGTCATTATCGAAATCTAAATTAGAAACTGGGAATAACGGTACCCATATTTCTATACATTCGTTCGAATCGAAATTCAACTAAGAATAGAGGAAAATCGGACCCAAAAGGGTAAAACAGGTATTTCAAGATTGGAATTGGTAACCCAATGTTCTAGAAGTTCAAATCGCCTCTCCAATTGCTAATTAAGCTCACATATTGATCAATTTCATCATTCAAAACAAAACCCCGATATTAGGCATAAACCCTAGTTTTCTCATAATCAAATCATTAACCCTAGAGGACATTCAAGCTTTTACTATTAATTAATTAAATTCTATGCTTAGATTATCCAAATAAATCAATTAATCTCACATTCATAGCCTAATATTCAAATAATAAAGGTAAGGTGAAAACTCATCTTCTCCAACTATCTTTCTAGATTTCACCATAGATTTCAAGCTTAGGAGGCTAAGTAATTAAAAACAAGGTGGGAGAGACTTACCCCAAGATGAATCCACTTGGGAGACACTTCAAATCGCCCTTGAGCCACTTGGAGAATGAATTTTGGGAATGGGAAATGTAAGGTTCGAATTAAGCATTTAATGAATCTGAATCAGCCTTATCTGCTCCAGCGGAAGCGGTTCTGCAGTAGCAGTCTAGCCTCGGCGGAGGATTATCCGCTGGGGCGGAATCCAATAGAAAAGAAGAACTTTCACGCCTGCAGAACAAGCCTTGCTGAGGCAGGTCAGCCAGGGAGCACCCAGTCTTGCTGCGGCTAGACATCAGAAACCAGCAATTTCTGGTTTTTCACCAAGTTCACCCAAATCCCAACATCCACCCGAGACCGCCGGGCAAAAACCAATTATGCACACATACTTAAAATACGCCACAGACTCACTCTTGGTGTCAGAATTTCCATCTGATGTCTATTTGACCGGGCCAACCCCCAACGGGCAAAAACCAACATTCTAACTAATAGCCCAAAATGCTTCCGAGCGCCTAAGGAACTAAACTAAATACCCCCACCAAGTCATAATCGACCCTCCGAACCTTACGGAATCTACGAATTTTAGAAAAAGGTTGTTTACCCAAAAGTCAACTATCGGTCTAAGGTTTTTCACTTTAAGGTTCTAATTCTCATAAGTCAACCTAAAACTGGCCCGATCACCTCGAAAATCATATCGCCCATCCCCGCAGTTAAAAATCATACTAATAGGGCTCGGGTAAGGGTCAACGGGGGTGAATGGGTGAAAAGTGCAATAACAACGAAATGAGTCATTACATCAGATACCAATTAAACAATCATTCGTCCTTTAACAAACAAAGAGAGTACGAAAGCTGACGGTAACCAAGTAATCTTTATTATAACAACACGGAAGCCTCCACCACAAGAAGTACGCCACTATCACTGCTCGTCCACCTTATCGGTCAAAACTTTTTTTAACTAAGCGATCGATGGGTCCCAGAAACATTTACCAAACTACACAACCCTTGAAAAATGGCCACAAATCATAGCCCACTCTAAACCGGGAAGATATTCTGATTCCGCTAATCTTTTTTTCATACCTTCTAAAGCTGTTCTTCACATTGCGATTTCATAGAAACACATAAACACACGCCACAAGCCCGAACCCATGGATTCCTCTTGCCAGAAAAGAGTCCTTGCTCCATCTATGAACTCTAAGAAATTCCATCAAATCTAATCTTACTTAAGCCGATTTCGCTAGTTCCAAGTCTGTTAATTTCGTAACCCGATGTTGAAACTACTTTAGTCAAAACCCATCGCCTAAGACTTCTTAAATCTTCAAATCATCATACTGGAA
This sequence comes from Lycium barbarum, assembly GCF_019175385.1. Classification (NCBI taxonomy): domain Eukaryota; kingdom Viridiplantae; phylum Streptophyta; class Magnoliopsida; order Solanales; family Solanaceae; genus Lycium; species Lycium barbarum. Next base: position 78,578,989 of record NC_083342.1, on the reverse strand, counting down.
ACATACCCACTGAATTACCTTGCCGAGTCCAAACCCGTAGAGTACCATCTGATTACTCAAAAGACTTCTCACAACCATAGTACATACGTAAACCTTTATAATTGTCCGAATAGCTGCCCTCGGTAAAATATCATCAAGCCAACTCGCTATCCCCGATTAACTCGATAAACCTATCATACCTGAATTCTGAACTGAAACCATAAGTCTTCTGAAATTATAAACATAGCCCACTAGGCTCTAATCGAACAATTCTAACCCGGAACGAATGCACAAACCCCTGAATATCACCAATAGTCACCCAAACTGTCTCCTATTGTTCGAAACAAATCGCAGTCCCATCACACCTCTGTGGCGACCAATTCTAATCTTTTTCTCATGCATAATCAATCATGTTTGTCACCTTCGACTCCAAAAGGTGAGTTCTATCCACGTTGTCAACTTAGTACCGAAGAACTATACCTTATGATCGTAATCTTCATGTTTCTCAACCTTCACTTGATACGCAAATCTGATAGACCCCACGAACTCTAGATACATCAAAATCTCCTTGTGCTTCACCTTAACTAGCTCACAGCTCTGAGCTCCCCAATTAATAGACTTTTAACTGTCGAATCTCCAATTGTAACACCTCGATCCGACTATCACCACTCTGAAAGCATCAAATCTCACAATCTCTTGCACCAACCTCGCACAATTATTCCCAAGCCTTTAATTGTTACACCTCGAAAAAATTTCCGTTGATGCACAATGAATAGACTAACGAAGAGCACGAAGTATACAGTATCTAGGTAAGTAAGGAATGATATTTGATGACCCTAGTTAAGATTTCAAAGACGTTAGAGATAAGGGAAGAAAGTTTGCCAAGTGAAGGCAAGGCTTACGATAAGTGTCGAAAAGAAATTACGAGTGACAAGTTAACGAGGATTTAATAATGCTTTGGAGAAGAGTTATAATGTCCCTTAGATTGATAATGAGGTGATAAACAAGTGCTAAGAAGGTTCCATAAGGATAGAAGATCAAACGAGTCGATGAAAATGAACTTCGGGAAACTGGGGATTATACGGCCAAACATACTGGCCGTATAAAATATACGGACCGTATGTTGGACCGTACATTCAGCCCAGATTGGCACTCCTCTATGGACCAAATCTATGGCCAGACATACGGTCAATATAAATTATACAGACCGTATATTGGTCCGTAGAACTGGTCGGGACAGATTTGGTGTATTTAATGAGGGATCCAAGTTTCATTTCATTTCATTTCCCTATCACACCCCTTCTCTCTAAAACATCTCTCTACATTTCTCCCATAAGAATTCAAGAGATATTAGTGATCAACAACATCAAACTAAGTGAATCAAGTGTAAGAAACCCATTAAAGTTCATCCAAGTCAAGAAATCTCATTGGAGATGAACTAGGGTTTTGGCTCAAGTAAAGTATTTCCACCCAAAGCTTGTTCCTACAACATCTAAGGTAAGATTTATGGTATTTCCATGTTGTTTAAGGTATTTGAAAGTTGAAACACTTGGATTGTAGAAGGATATAGAAAATGGGTCTTGAATGTGGGAATAGTGTCATCTTTGAGTAATAGTTTGGATTGAGTAATGATTCGTGATATGATATGATTATAATCATGTTATAAATGATGTTAACAACACGGGATAGGCAATGTATATGAATGAATGTAGTCCTGTGTTATGACCATGGATATGGGTGATTGGGAGTGAATTGCAAATATAGATATTGTGGACAAATAAAGACTATTGTTATGATATTGTGAATGTATTATTGACGTTTGGGAGTTGATATACAATATAGAGGAATGTCGTATAAATAAAGGAGATGCTATCCGATTTTCTCTAGTTTGAGTCGTGTATGCTAGCTATCAATTTCTAATGATAGTATAACTTTAATGAAGGTAGAAACGTGATCGTTGAAGGAGAACGTGCAAGTGGTAAAATAGTTGAACGGAAAGGTATGTAAGGCTAACCCTTCTTTCATAAGGCATGGTTCTTTGGCCAATCATCTAAATCTTCTATAAGTCTATGATGTCCTCCAAATGATTCTATCTTCAAAAAGCTACAAAGCTTATAATTCTTGATATGTATTACGATTGTACTAAATTCCTTATATGACGAATATTCCTATAAGGATAGACGTGATGATGACGATAATGGTAATGATGATAATGATAATGACGATAATAGTAATGATGATAATGCTGATGATGATAATAGCGATAACGATAATGATGACAATGATAGTAGTGATAATGCTAAAGATGCCTATGAGCTTATATGTATGTGTGCCTATGTATGGCTATTATGAAACCCCGAGCTTATATGGCCGGGTAGAATATATAGATGTATATATATATTGTATATGACAATGCACGCGCACCACTGCAGTTGGGTACAGATAACACTGAGCCTTGGTAGGGCCAGGTATGTGTAACACTGAGCCTTGGTTGGCCAGGTATGTATGATCACCGAGCCTAACCATGATCGGGTACGTGAAACACCGAACCTTCGTGTTCGGGTATTCTATGTAAATGATATGTATATGATATGGATATGGATATGTATAAGATATGGATATGTATATGATATAGATATGAGTATGAATACGGACGTGATACAAATACGAATAAGAATATGTATATGAATACGATTATGGATATGAATGTAAATGAGTACAGATATGAATACGGATATGGACACGGATGTATGTACACAATCACGCACTATAAATGGAAAGTCCCTATGAAAGGCAAGTAAGTGCTTATGACGATGATATTACTATCTCCCATCTTATGTTATTTCTTATGTTGCTTATTATGCTTCTACATTGATATTGATCATGCTTTACATACTCAGTACATTGTTCGTACTAACGTCTTTTTGTTTCTGGACGCTTGTTATGCCCGCAGGTGGCCAGGGAGACAGGCTTGATCCATAGCTATATTTCTCAGGGACTACATAGCAGAGCTCCATCTCATTCGGAGCTATAGCTTTTGGTACTCAATCTTTTGTGTACATATTTATGGGCATAGCGGGGTCCTGTCCCGCCTATATGATATGACATACTCTCCTTAGAGGCTCGTAGACATGTGTATATACTTAGATGTGTTTGGCCTTGTCGGCCTATATTTTGAACGTCATTTTGTTAGCCTCGTCGGCTTATGTACATTAATATGGGCTTAATTGCTAATGTTGATATAAAGGTATTGTTGCCCAATGGGATTCGTTTGATTAATGAATAGAAATGTATAATTTAATATGTGGCTCCCCTAGATGTGAATGTAAAGGGATGTTAAGTGGTGCCTGGGTGGGCTAGCACAGGTGCCCGTCGCGGCCCTCCGGTTGGGTCGTGACAAAAGTGATATCAGAGCAGTTATGTCCTAGGGTGTGTCTACGAGCCCTGTCCAGTAGAGTCTTGGTTATGGGTGTATTGCGCGCCACACATATAAACATGAGGCTATGGGCATTTTAGGAATGATTGACCTTCTTTCTTCATAACATCGTGCGATAGAGCTATGATATAAGAACTTCCTTCTCCTTAACCGTGTATTGTGTATTTCAGAGATGCCTGTAAAGAGAAAGGCTACGGCAGCCCAAAAGGGAAAGACAGCGGCAGAAAAGCGGGTTGAAAGAGCACCGCCAACAGTTGTAGAGGAAGGTGAGTCCCAGAATACCACTCAATCTCAGTCCTCCCAGTCAGTGCCTATTTCTAAGGAGCGTGAGGGAGCCTCATCCCCAGCTCCAGCACCTCCGGCTCCTCCACCGGATGCTTCATGCCAAGATGTAAAAGAGGCCATTCATTTTCTTACTCAATTAGTTGCTGCTCAGACTCAGCGGCAAAGTACAGGGCAAGGTGATAGGGTCGTTAGTGCAAGGGCCCGTGACTTCATTAGCTTGAAACCTCCGAAATTCTTTGGATCAAAGTCGGATGAGGACCCTCAGAATTTTATTGATGGAATGTTAAGGACGCTTCGCTTTATACATGCTTCGGACACCGAATCGGTGGAGTTAGCGTCCTATAGATTGAGGGATGTTGCGGTTCACTGGTACACGGTTTGGATGGCTTCACGGGGAGCCAATGCGCCTCCCCCGTTATGGCAAGAGTTTGGTGATGCTTTCCTCAGACATTATTTGCCTCCAGAAGTTCGGCGACCTAGAGCCGATAAGTTCTTGAATTTGAGGCAAGGAAACATGAGTGCTCTAGAGTATAGTCTTCGCTTCAATTCTTTGTCTAGGTATGTTTCCGCCATGGTAGCAGATATGGGTAACCGAGTGCACCGATTTCTGAAAGGCCTCGGGCCATATTTGATGGATAGGTGCTTGATCGCGTCCCTTCAAGACAACATGGATATTTCACGCATTCAGGCCCATGCTCAGAATTTAGAAGAAAGCCTACAACAACAAAGAAGTGAGTGTGAGCATGATAGGGGACATAGCAAGAGGGCTAGATCTTCGGGTCCGATGAGTGAGTTTAGAGGCGGGCATAGACAGCAGTTTTCTAGGCATTCAGGCCTTTCTATGACTAGTACGCCTCCACAGTTTTCAGGCAAGAGATTCGATAGATCTACTCGTTCTGGGCCGAGTCAGAGTTTTTTGGGATCTCAGTTCAGAGGTGATTCGGGACAGGCGAGGCCACCCGTAGTACGATGTTCCCAGTGTGGGAAGTTACATTGGGGTCACTGCCGATCGGGTTCAGAGGTTTGCTATTCGTGTGGTCGACCAAGCCATATTATGTGTGATTGCCCCTCAGTTCAGTCCTAGGATGTGTCTACGAGCCGTGTCTAGTAGAGTCTTGGTTATGGGTGTGTTGCGCGCCACACTTATAAACGAGAAGCTGCGGACATTTTAGGAATATATGACCTTCTTTCTTCATAAGAATCGTGCGATAGAGCTATGATGTAAGAAATTCTTGTTCCTAAATCGTGTGTTGTGTATTTCAGAGATGCCTAAAAGGAAAAAGGCTACAGCAGCCCAAAAGGTCAAGACGGTGGCAGAAAAGCGGGCTGAAAGAGCACCGCCACCGGTAGTAGAGGAAGATGAGTCCCAGAGTGCGGCTCAATCTCAGTCCTCTCAGACAGTGCCTATTACCGAAGAGCACGTGGGAGCCTCAGCCCCAGCTCCAGCTCCTCCACCTAACGCTTCGGGCCAAGACGTAAGAGAGGCCATTAATTTGTTGACTCAGTTGGTTGCGGCCCAGACTTAGAGGCCAAGCACCGGGCAAGGTGACAGGACTGTTAGTGGAAGGGCCCGTGACTTCATTGCTTTGAAACCCCCAGAATTCTTTGGGTCGAAACTGGAGGAAGATCCCCAGGACTTTATTGATGGTATGCTAAGGACGCTCCGGTTGATACATGCTTCAGACACTGAGTCGGTAGAGCTAGCGTCCTATAGATTGAGAGATATCTCAATCCCGTGGTATACGGTTTGGATGGCTTCGCGGGGAGCCAATGCACCTCTACCGGTATGGCAAGAGTTTATGGATGATTTTTCCCGTCATTATATGCCTCCGGAAGTTCAGCGAGCTAGGGCCGATAAATTCTTGAATTTGAGGCAAGGTAGCATGAGTGCTGCAGAGCATAGTCTCCGCTTCAATTCCTTGGCTAGGTATGCTTCGGCCATGGTAGCGGATATGGGTGATCGGGTGCACCTGTTTATGAAAGGCCTAGGGCCCCACTTGATGGATAAATGCTTCACTGCGTCCCTTCAGGATGACATGGATATTGCACGCATTCAGGCACATGCTCAGGAATTAGAGGAACACCTACAGCAGCGGAGAAATGAACGTGAGCAGGATAGGGGTCATAACAAGAGGGCCAGACCTTCGGGTTCGAGGAGCGAGTCCAGGGGCGGACACAGACAACAGTTTCCCAGCCATTCAGGCTATTCTATGACCAGTACACCTCCACAGTTCACGGGGCAGAGATTTGACAGATCTACTCGTTCCGAGACGAGTCAGGGTTATTCGGGGTCTCAGTTTAGAGGTGATTTAGGCCAGTCAAGACCACCTGTACCACGATGTTTCCAGTGTGGGAAGTTGCATTGGGGTTGATGCCGATTGGGCTCGGATGGTTTTTATTCATGTGGTCAACCAGGCCATATCATGCGTGATTGCCCCTCAGTACAGGGTAGAGGTAGGACCCAGCCAGCAGGGTCGGCAGCCAGATCATCAGCATCTGTACGCCCTACGGGGCCAGGTTCACATGCGCCAGTCGGCCATGGTAGAGGTAGAGGCAGAGCTCCCAGTACTAGCGGTCCTTAGCACCGTATTTATGCTTTGGCTGGACAACAAGATATTGAGTCTTCTCCTGATGTGGTCAAAGGTATATTATCGGTATTCTCTCATGATGTATATGCTTTGATTGATCCGGGCTCCACATTATCATATGTTACTCCATATATTGCGGGCCGATTTATAATTGAGCCGGAGTCTATCAAACCTTTCGAGGTGTCTACACCCGTGGGTGAATCGGTAATAGCTAGCCGAGTTTATAGGAATTGTGTGATTGCAATTTGTGATCGTCGTACCATGATTTATTTGCATGAGCTAGAAATGGTAGATTTTGACGTTATTATGGGCATGGATTGGTTGGCTTCTTGTTATGCCAATGTTGATTGTCGAATGAAGATGGTTCGTTTCCAGTTTCCGGGAGTACCAGTCTTAGAATGGAAAGGGAATGCGGCATCACCAAAAGGTAGGTTTATTTCCTATCTAAAGGCAAGGAAGATGATCACGAAAGGGTGTATTTATCACCTCGTGCGAGTTCAAGATGTAGAAGTTGAGTCGTCGACTCTTCAGTCAGTTCCGGTAGTGAACGAATTTCCGGATGTGTTCCCGGAAGCGCTTCCAGGCCTTCCTCCCGAGCGAGAGATCGATTTTGCGATTGATATGCTACCAGACACTAATCCCATATCTATTTCCCCCTATAGGATGGCACCCGCAGAGTTGAAAGAGTTGAAGGAGCAATTAAAAGACTTGCTTGAAAAAGGCTTCATTAGGCCTAGTTCATCCCCGTGGGGAGCACCCGTACTGTTCGTCCGGAAGAAGGATGGCTCCTTGAGAATGTGCATTGATTATCGACAATTGAATAAAGTGACAATTAAGAACAAGTATCCCCTCCCATGGATTGATGATTTATTTGATCAATTGCAAGGTGCCAAATGGTTTTCAAAGATTGATTTGAGGTCCGGGTATCACCAAGTAAGAGTTAGAGAGAAAGATATCTCTAAGACAGCTTTCAGGACAAGATATGGCCATTTCGAGTTCCGAGTAATGTCGTTTGGGCTAACTAATGCACCGGCAGTGTTTATGGACTTAATGAACAATGTATTCAGGCCTTTTCTGGATCGATTCGTGATTGTATTCATCGATGATATCCTGGTGTATTCTAGATCCAAGGCAGAGCATGTGGATCATTTGCGAAATGTCCTTGGAGTTCTTCGAGCTCGAGAGTTATTCGCGATGTTTACCAAATGCGAGTTTTGGTTGAACTCAGTGGCATTTCTGGGCCACATTGTTGCAGCTAACGGTATTCGAGTGGATAGCCAAAAGATTTAGGCAGTGAAGACTTGGCCAAGGCCCACGACCCCTACGGAGGTTCGTAGCTTTTTGGGCTTAGCCGGTTATTACAGAAGATTTGTTGAGGGTTTCTCTTATATTTCTGCACCGCTCACCAAGTTGACTCAGAAGTCAGCTAAGTTTCAATGGACAGATGCTTGCGAGCGTTGTTTCCAAGAGCTGAAAGACCGACTGACTTCAGCCCCAGTCTTGACACTTCCAGAGGGATTGGAGGGATATGTTATTTATTGTGATGCTTCAGGCGTCGGGCTAGGCTGTGTATTGATGCAAAATGGTAAGGTGATTGCGTATGCTTCTAGACAATTACGAAAACATGAGCAGAATTATCCTACCCATGACTTAGAATTGGCCGCGGTGGTCCATGCTTTAAAGATATGGAGACATTACTTATATGGTGTCCATGTGGATGTTTATACAGATCATAAGAGCATTCAGTATATCTTCAAGCAGAAAGAGTTAAATTTGCGGCAACGACGATGGCTAGAGTTGCTAAAAGACTATGATGTTGAAATCCTGTACCACCCCGGAAAGGCAAATGTTGTGGCTGATGCTCTTAGCCGTAGGTCGATGGGAAGTCTAAGTGATGTACGACCAGAAAAGAAAGAGATGGCCTGTGATCTTCAGCAGTTAGCTAGCCTAGGAGTCCGAGTGATGGACTCAGGTAGCAGTGGAGCTATTATTCAGAATTCAGCAGTTTCATCGTTAGTAGCGGAAGTAAAAGAGAGACAATTTGAGGATCCCATGCTGATGCAGTACAGAGATACACTCCCTCAGAAGGAGGGGTCATCATTTGACATTTCGGTAAACGGAGTTCTCCGATGTCAAGGCAGGTTATGTGTTCCCGATGTGGCAGGTCTACGCCATCAAATTTTGAGAGAAGCTCATTGTTCCCGTTACTCTGTTCACCCCGGAGCGACGAAAATGTATCATGATCTTAAGACTATATATTGGTGTAACGGGATGAAGAAAGACGTAGCAGAATTCGTAGCTCAGTGTCCCAATTGCCAACAAGTGAAGATAGAACACCAAAAGCCGGGTGGCTTATTGCAAGCTATAGAAATCCCAACTTGGAAGTGGGAAGTGATTAATATGGATTTCATTATAGGGTTACCCCGTTCTCGACGTAAATATGATTCTATATGGGTGATCGTGGATAGGCTCACAAAGTCAGTGCATTTCTTACCGGTCAGAACGACCTATGTGGCAGAAGATTATGCCAAGCTTTATCTTAAAGAGATAGTGAGACTCCATGGCGTTCCGGTATCTATTATCTCCGATAGAGGGACTCAGTTTACAGCCAAGTTTTGGGGGTCTTTCCAAGAAGGTTTAGGGACCCAAGTGCGCCTAAGCACGACATTTCACCCACAGACCGATGGGAAAGCTGAACGTAATATTCAGACTCTTGAAGATATGTTACGGGCATGTATGATAGATTTTGGAGGAAATTGGGATGACCATTTGCCACTCATTGAGTTTGCTTACAATAACAGTTATCATTCTAGCATTCAAATGGCTCCGTATGAGGCTCTATATGGGCGAAAGTGTAGATCCCCAATTGGGTGGTTTGAAACCGGAGAAGCCAAGTTGATAGGGCCAGATTTGGTCCAGCAAGCAATACAGAAAGTCAATCTTATACAAGATCGATTGTTAGCGGCTCAAAGTCGCCAGAAGTCTTATGCAGATAATCGTCGAAGGGACTTAGAGTTCCAAGTTAAGGATTGGGTATTCTTGAAAGTGTCGCCAATGAAAGGCGTTATGATATTTGGCAAAAAGGGGAAGCTCAGTCCCCGGTATATCGGACCGTATGAGATTATACGCAAAATACGCAAAGTGGCCTATATGCTAGATCTACCTCCAGATTTAGAGTCAGTTCATCCAGTATTTCACGTCTCGATGCTTCGGAAGTGTGTTGGAGATCCTACGAGGATCGTCCCAGTGAATGATATTCAACTGACAGAAAAGTTAACTTATGATGAAATACCCATTGCCATATTAGATAGGCAAGTACGGAGGCTTAGAAACAAAGAAGTGGCCTCAATTAAAGTTCTGTGGAGAAATAACAATCGAGAGGAAATGACATGGGAAGCAGAAGAGAATATGCGATCCAAATACCCACATTTATTTCAGCCCTTGGAAAAAGTCCAAGATGAGACGTCAAAATCATAAGGTATGCATGTTTTCCTTTTATTCATTCAGGTCATGTGTGGCCAAATTTCTAATGCTGTTGTATTATTGCCCTGTGAGGCATTGTTATTGTGGGTTGTTGTGACAGGGTGGTAGTGCCACATTACAGAGGAAACTCTAGCGAAATTTTTATAGGATTCCCCAAGCCTTTAACATTCGAGGACGAATGTTCCTAAGGAGGGTAGAATGTTACACCTCGGAAAATTTCCCGTTGGTACTCAAGTAAATGAACTAATGATGTGTGCGAGGAGTGCGAGTGTATAATGTTTCATGGGAAATGTATGAAAAGGGATGTGGATGATTAGAATGAAAAGTCGAGAAATGAGAAAAATTGAAAGTTGGCAAAACTACCCAGTGGTCGTATATTGCAAAATACGGACCGTAAAGTGCAATACGGTCCGTAAACTGCCATGCAAAAGCTTCAGCTTTCTGCTAGTGGTCGTAAAGAGCAAATACGGACCGTAAACTGGTATACGGTCCGTAAACTTCCAGGTCGTAAACTGGCATGCCAAACTTCAACTTTCTGCCAGCTAAGGAAAAGGTATAATACGACCTGGTGGACGGACCGTAAAGTGATTTACGGCCCGTAAACCATGGTCGTAAATCACCATGCATGCAGGCCAAAGTCTCTGGTCCTGCTTAAGCTTAAAGACGACCATGAGGGACGGTCCGTAAAGTGGAATACGGACCGTAAACCTCCATGGACGACCACTGTTCACCCAGCACAGATTTTCCAATTCATTAAATATGAGGATCAAGACTTATTTTATTTCATTACAACATTACACCACTTCTCTCTAAAACTTCTCTCCACATTTATTATATGAGTTTTCAAGGATTATAAGCCATCAATAACATTAAGACAAGTGAATCAAGGATAAGGGAATCATCAAGGATCATCCAAGTCAAGAAATCCAAATGGAGAAAAACTAGGGTTTTGCTTAAAGAAGAGTATTATCAACCAAAGCTTGTTCCTAGAACTTCTAAGGTAAGATTCATGATTTTTACAAGATGTTTAAGGTATTGGAGAATTAAAATACATGGATTGTAGAAAATGTGGTCAACTAGGTCACGAATGATGAATAGTGACATTTTGTGAAATAGTTTGAATTGAGTTATGAATGTTGTTGTGTTGTGATATGAATGTGTTATAAATGGTATTGAGCTCATGAACTAAATACTTTAGACTAATGGACGAAGATGGGTGTTATGACCATGAATGTGGGTGAATTAGAGGCAAATTGAGGAATCTAGATAATGTGGATAATGTGAATGACTAATGGCCATTGTTATGATATTAATGAAGGTATAAACGCTAGCATTGGAAGGGAACGTGCAAGTGTAGAATAGTTCGACGGAAAGGTATGTAAGGCTAACCCTTCTTTCATAAGGCATGGTTCTTGGCCAAATTCCTAAATTCCTCTATATGAGTATGTTGTCTTCACATGGTTGACATTCCGAGCTCATAAGCTCACGACCCTTGATATATACTATGATTATACTATGTTCCTCGTATGACGAGTAAGTCCATAATGTAGATGTAACGATAACGATGAGAATTGTAATGATAATGATATAAAAAAAATGATGCAAAAGGTGCCTACGGGCTATTATACTTATATGTGCCTATGAAGGGCTATAATGAACCTCGAGCTTATAATGCCGGGTAGAATATATGTATATGAATATGTATGAAGTATGTATACGATTACGAAACGCGCGCGCACGTCTGCAGACGGTACGGATAACCCTGAAGCCTTGGTAGGGCCAGGTAGAAATAACATTGAGCCTTGGTTGGCCAAGTACGTACGAAACGCAGAGCCTTATGGTCGGGTACGCTATGTATGTATATAAGTGTATGGCTATGTATATAATATGAATATGAATGTGATAAGACTATGTATAAGAATACGAATAAGGACATGTATAGGAATATGAGCACAAGTATGGTACGAGTATTATTATGGGATACGAACGACGCTGTATTCAAGTAAGCGACATGATGATGATGATATTACTGTCTCCCCTCTTATGCTATCTTCACATGATATCTATTATGCTCCTATATTGATGTTGATCATGCTTTACATACTCAGTACATTCTTCGTACTGGCGTTCTTTTGTTTGTGGACGCTGCGTCATGCCCGCAGGTGCACAGGGAGACAAATTTGATCCTTAGCTGCCTATTCGGAGATTACATAGAGAGCTCCATTTCCTTCGGAGCCATATCTTTTGGGTACTCATTCTTTTGTGCATATAATTATGGGTATAGCGGGGTCCTGTCCCGCTAATGGGATATGTTATACTCTTAGAGGCTCGTAGACATGTGTGTGTATGGGTAGATGTGTTTGGCCTTGTCGGCCTATGTTTTGTATATCATTTTGTCGGCCACGTTGGCCCATGTACATTGATGTGGCATAAATGCCTATGATGATTTAAATGTGCGGTTGTCCATATGGGACTAGTTGACGAATGAATGGAAATGCATGTATAATTATGTGGATCACCTAGATGTAAGTATAAGAGTAAGCTAAGAGGGCGCTCGGGTGGGTTAGCACCGGGTGCTCGTCGCGGCGCCAAGTCGGGTCGTGACAATAGCCCTTGGATATCATCTTTCTCGCCTTGAGGTAGGAAATAAACCTACCCCTAGGGGATGCTGTGTTACCCTTCCATTCAAGTACGGGCTCTCCCAGAAACTGGAATCGAACCATTTTCGTCCGGCAATCAACATTAGCATAGCACGAGGCCAACGAATCCATTCCCATAATTGCGTCGAAGTCTATCATTTCCAGCTCGATCAAATCGGCTCGAGTCTGGCGGTCACATATCACAATGACATAATTTGTATATACCTTCCTTGCTATTACGGGATCACCAACCGGAGTGAACACCTCGAAAGGTTTAATTGGCTTAGGCTTCACCCCAATACAATCAGCAACATATGGGGTAACATAGGAGAAAGTAGAACCCGGATCAATCAAAGCATATACCTCACGGGAAAATATATTCAAGGTACCTGTGACAACATCGGGGGAGGATTCAAGATCCTGTCGCCTTGCTAAAGCATATACGCGGGGCTGAACAACGCCGGAAGTAGATGCTCCCCCTCTGCCTCTGCCTCTACCTGCTATAGTCTGGGAAGTCTGTGCTGTCGGACGCACCGAAGAAGAACCCGATGCTGAACCTGTGGGCTGAGTCCCTGCTCTATCTCTCACCGAAGGGCAATCCCTCATTATGTGACCAACTTGCCCGCATGCATAACAAGCAGCGGTACCCTGACGACACTGTCCGAAATGTAATTTAACGCACTGGCTACACCGCGGTACTGGGGGTCTCCTCTGGCTACAATCTCCCTTGAACTGGAAATCTGAGGCCCTAGAGCTCTGGCCCTGCCCTGATTGAAAAGAACGGTCAAACCTCCTATCTGAGAACCGGGGAGGCGCACTGGTCGCTGACTGACCTGAGTGCCTAGAATGCATCTATCTCGATCCCCCTCTATACTCACTGCTTTCCCCCGTAGATGTAGCTCTCTTACCTTCCCTTCGGTCATTATCCCGATCACTTCTTTGCTACTGTTGTCATTCCTCCAGGTTCTGAGCATGTGCCTGTATTCGGGAAATATCCATCCCGTCTTGCAAGGAGGCTGTCAAGCAATCTCGAAATAGGTGTGGCCCCAAACCACTCACAAATCTATGAACCCGATCGTCCATATCAGCTACCATAGTCGGGGCATACCTGGCCAGGGAATTAAACTGCATACTATACTCTCGGACACTCATACTTCCTTGCTTTAAATTCAAGAACCTGTCCGCTCTACCGATTCGGTCTTAGAAGCATGCATAAGTTTCAGCGTCCTCGACATCTCATCAACAAAGCCTTGGGGGTCCTCATCCGGCTTCGACCCGAAAAATTTCGGAGGATTTAAAGTCAAGAAATCACGGGCTCTCGTACTGGCCGATCGATCACTTGGGCCCGCATTCTGTCGTTGTGCCTGAGCGGCGACCAACTGCGTCAATAAATGTATGGCGTCGGATACCTGTTGACCCGAAGTAACCGGCGGAGGAATTGGGACTGAGGCTCCTCCTTACTCTCCTACATTAGGTGAGGCCTCATTCTGTGATTCACTTTCCCCTACATTCGCCGGAGTCTCCCTTTCTGCCCGCTTCTTCGTCGTAGCTTTGCCTTTCTGGGCAGCTGTAGCTTTTCCTTTCGGCGGCATTCTAAAATCACAACGCACTTTTAGGGGAGGATAAAATCCTATGCATGGCTCTATCGCACGATCTAGTAAAATGGAAGATGGTCATTTTCCTAAATGCCCTGTAGCCTCTTGTTTATGGATGTGGCGCGCAACACACCATAAATAAGACTCTACTAGACACGGCTCGTAGACACTTCCTAGGATGAACTGCTCTGATACCACTTCTGTCACGACCCAGCTAGGGGCCGCGACGGGTAACCGGGGCTAACCACCGAGCACCGCTCGCTCTATTACCCTCCTTACCCGATTAATGCCTTATCATCATATTTATGCTTAAAATATGGAAAAAGTTCATAACTTATATGGAAACATAAACACTTATGTATATAGAAAGGTTTGGTACACCAAAATAATGAGTGCACGTATACATGAAAGATGTGAGACCATGATACCCACACTACGCATCTACGAGCCTCTATTGACATACTATACAATGGACGGAACAAGACTCCGTCATGCCCAAAATATATATATACATATGTACCAAAAGAGAAATCACAAGCACCTCCGAACAATGGAGTTCTCTCAACAGCTGACAGCTCCTAAGTATCTGGATCAAGCTCACCTCCCTGTGTACCTATGGGCATGAATGCAGCATCCAAAGAAGGGACGTCAGTACGAATATTGTAGTGAGTATGAGAGGCATGAACAATGAAGAAAGGCATCAATAATATAATGAGAGCATCAATATAAAGCATATGGATCTGACCGATAATCATAAATGGAATAATGCATGTTGTCTTACTCATACTTATCATCGTAACATGTATGCATCATATGTAAGCTGCCTGCCCATGTCGGAACGGTGTGATAATCAATAATATAAGCCCGCGTCCAGGCCTCCCGCATCCGGGGTACCATCTCATGCCCCCCACTAGTGGTGTCTGCCCATGCCTGAAGGTCGTGGTGTATCCGTATCGCCGCCCACCGAAGCGGTGTCTGCCCGGCCAACTAGGCCCGGTATGCAATGCTCATGCCATGCTCGTGACCCCCCCCCAATGACTTTATGGAGCAATTACGGACATTCTGCCTCACCTTGAAAGGACTAGTACATAAGGTGAGTGTAGGCAAGGACTAACATCATCATATCGTATAACTTATCTCATATAGACATTTAACTTTTTGGAATGTAGAAGCCCATGGAAAGATGGTAATTCGGACTATAAGATTCATGCCATTGGAAAGAAAGGACTAGCCTCACATACCTTGTCGTTTAGCTAAGTTTTTGTCCACTTATTCTCCTTCGATACCACGTCGTCACCTTCATGAGAGAATTCGTATTACATTAGTTAATCGACTATGAGAACGCATCGTTATCCCTAGAGAAATTTAGGTGGAATTTCCTTTGAGTTTAACACTCATATCATGACCTATACACCATTTCTAACGTATTCATAATTATAACACGTCAACTTCTATGATTCCATCCAACTACCATTCCATAGTGACACCATTTACTCAATCATGACCCATTCCTATGTTCTTCTACATTTTAAGTATCTGAGCCTTCCAATACCTTGAATCACGTGGTATAGTCATGAAACATACCTTAAATGATGATTGAATAGGCCTTGAGTTGAAATACATCACTTAGCCAAAACCCTAGTTCCACCCTTTCAAGGATTTCTTGACTTAGATGATCCTTTGATGCGTTCTTACACTTGTTTTCATGAACTTAGTGGTATTGATCTTGATGTTCCCTTTGATTCTCTTGAATTCTTATGGAGAAAATATTTGGAGAGTTCTAGAGCATTCTTGAGTTGTATGGATGAATAATGAAATGTAATGAAGCCTAAGTCCCTTTTAATAATCACAAAACTGATCTTTAATGAAAAATTGTCGGGATGAACAGTGGTCATAAACCACAGTTTACGGACCGTATTGTGGTTTACGGTCCGTCCTATGCGATCATCTTTAAGCATTTCAAAAACAGAAAGTTTGGCTGAGGGACATGGCAGTTTACGACCGAGGTTTACGGTCCGTAAACCAGTTTACGGGCCGTCCTCCAAGTCATTTTTTGCCATTTCAACACTTTGACAGAACTTGAAATTTTTGGACAGCTGGAGAAAGATTGCACTATACGGTCCGTAAATCACTTTTTTGGTGTTATATCCCGTACTTTCGCATGTTCAGGAAAATCCGAAATAATTTTGATTTGTAAGGAATGAGGTTATATGTTGGTTTGAGTTAAAATGTGTGTGTGTTGTCTATGAGAAAAATTATTGTGGAGTTTTTGAAGAAGGCCAAGCGCAACATCGAGATTTCGGGAATTACAAAACGAGAGTGTAATGAATTGGGCTCAACAAAATGAAAACAATTTTGGGCCCAATAACCATAGGGGTGGCCGGCCATTGAGGCTTGGCCCAAGCCCAAAATAATTGTTAGCATGTGATAAATTAATAAGGGGGCAATATTATATAATCATACCAATCCATTAGAAGGTTCAAGAAACAATTACAACACAAGAAAAATTGAAGAAACCCCTTTGAGGAGCTCTCGGCTAAGCACAAAAAAAAAGTAAAAAATATTCCCTAGCCTTTGATCTTGAACCAAAAATCTTACTCTTCTTGAATCCTTAGCAAGTGCAAGACGCTCTACAACGTGGTGCAATTAGTTTGGCGAGGAGGCAACGTTTGTGGCAAGTGAAAGTTGGAAGAAAAGGTGAGGATTCCATGTTCTTGTTATGTTATGAAAGATTATATATGTGTTGTGATGTATGGAAATGAATGAAAGTGTGAAAATTTGGTGTGTTGAGAATATGTGTGTGTGGCCGTGTGCTATATGGGAGGAGGAGGAACATGGATTAAATTATTTGATATGTTAATTGTGGTGTTGTAGCCTTATGATGTAAATGGAAGCATAATGGTTCAAAACTTGCATGAAAATTGGTTGTAAGTTGTTGTGGAAAGATTATGTGAATTTACTTAGTTTAATGTAATCATGGAAGTGGAATTACTAAAGTGGGAAATGATGTTGTTGTTAATGAATTTGGAAGAAGACGACGCGACTTTATTGTTTTGTCGCATTTGTTGAAGTATCGGATAGAGTATGGAATTGGTGAATTGTTTGAACCCTTGAGTGTTGTTTAAAATATCGTCGAAATGTACTTGAGTGATTCTTAATTAGTTAATGGATATGGAAAACATGGATAGTAGCTTGATATTGTGGAGTTGAAATGAAAGTTTTTGCTTTATGAAGAAAAGAGGAATCTTTGCATTCTAGTGCGATCTGTGGTAGTTGTTTATATTGTGGAATAGGTTGTTGTTGTTGTTGTTGATATATTGAGCCGAGCTAAGTCTCGGGGATGCTATATGTATAAGGGAGATGCTGCCGAAATTTCGGTAGACCAGTATAGACTTAAGTGATTTCATAAAAGCTCGCAACTCACAATTGGTAAATGTGACCATTTGTAGATTTTTGGCAAACTTGAGGCTTGGTTTTGGAGACGTATAGGTGGCGGAAAAGGTATGTAAAGCTCATCCTTTCCTTCTTTGGCAGGCCCTAGATCTATTAGGTTGAGATTTTGGCCTCGGGGACAATTCTGCTCTTCGTAATCCGAGATTGGGTTTTGTTACTATTCATTCAGTGCCATTGAACCCCAAAAGGTGCATTTTGCTTGAAAAGTGGCTAAACCTCCATAACATTTACAAATGTAACCTGATCACTCTGAAACTTTCCTGGATGACTCTGTAGATTCTAATAGGCGTGATTCTTGTCCGCTGCCTCGACTTGGCCCGAGGTGGGCCCGCTATCCCCGATGCCCCTCTTATTGTTCTGTTTGTCCTATTCCCATACGGTAAGTCAAGGGAACTCATGGTTATTGTTCCGACTACTAAGCGGGAGATATTTTATCTATCCGAGACGGATTTTAATGATTATTGAACCAATTGCGGGGACAGAAACCCTGATATGTGTTGTATGGCGTTAGCCAATGTACTTTTGTCCGGAGTTCGCAGGTAACTCCTGGTTATTAGGCTGTTTACTATAAGATAGGTGTTATGACCACCTTTATGATCATTATAAAATGTTTTTGACATCTAAAGCGTTTTAAAAATCTTACCCTGAGATTTTAGACAAACTACTTATTTTCTGTGTTTTCCGATATACGATTTTGGTATACCTGAGTCCTGTGTGATGCATGATCCTGGCATGTGTGATTTACGTGCGGAAAGTGATAATTTGGCATTCTGTATGGTTATTTTCTGTTTTGCCGAGTCCCGGGCCGGTTATGTGAATATGCGCATATGTAATATTGGCCGCTGGACCCTCGACCGCGGCGTGTCCGACATTGACTGCTGGACCCTCGACCGCGTCATGCCGGACGTGTGGCATTGACTGCTGGACCCTTGACCGCGTCTGCCGCACTTGTGATTATGCCCGACATAGACCGCTGGACCCTTGACCGCGGTATGTCGAATTTGTGATAGTGACCGCTGGATACTCGACCGCGGTATTTGTGATTGTGACCGCTGGATACTCGGCCGCGGTTTGTGTGATAGCGACCGCTGGACTTAGGGCCGCGGAAACGGCGCGTTGATTTTCCTATGTGAGCGAAACAAAAAGGTTTTCCAAAAGAAAGTAAACATTTTGGCATTCCGATTGCCGTGTTGATTTTCCGGAACTTCTTTTGCTGTTGTACGCCGGATACGACTCCTTAGTATTCTGGCTATTGTGCTCGCTTTCTATATATCGTATTTCAGTTGTGACCTTGCTTTCTATGTTGTATGCTTTACATACTCAGTACATATTTCGTACTGACCCCCCTCTTTTCGGGGGGCTGCGTTTCATGCCCGCAGGTACAGATCCACATTTTGGTGACCCGCCGGCATAGGATTCCATCTTGCGGTTTGAGGTGCTCCCTTTGTTCCGGAGCCGACGTTTTGGTACATACTCTTCTGATGTACATGTTATGTTGTTCAGGGTATGGCAGGGCCCTGTCCTGCCAGGTGATTCTGTCGTATTGTATTAGAGGTCTGTAGACATAGACGTGGGTAATGTACAGTTTTGTCTGGATGTGTCGTGTGAGTTGGGTTTGGGCGGCTCATCCGTCGTGGCGACCCTATCGGTTGCATGTATATATGTTTCAATACGTTATGTATAATCTGAAAGCCTTGCCGGCTTCTGTGCAGTGTATATGGTTGTAGGTACCCGTGTGGAGCCTCGTCTGGTATTTATTTATATACAGGCCATTTGTATGCTGGATTTGGTAAATGAGCACCTAGGGGGTGCCCAAGTCGGGCACCAGTCACGGCACACGGGGATGGGTCGTGACCACGGGCCGCATAGTGCCCTTTACGAACACTATGCTGAAAATTTTCCGCCACCTTCTTATTTCAAAAAATTCACAATTAGCCATTCCCGACTTAATAAAACATCATCCACTCAAGCCCTTCATTGTTCTACTCATCACACAAGTACGGAAAAATTTCCGAGGTGTAACACCTCTCTGGACCAAATCTACGGCCAGACATACCGTCAGTATAAATTATACGAACCGTATGTTGGTCCGTAGAACTAGTCGAGATAGATTTGGTGTATTTAATGAGGGATCCAAGTTTCATTTTATTTCATTTCCCTATCACACCCCTTCTCTCTAAAACATCTCTCTACATTTCTCCCATAAGAATTCAAGAGATATTAGGGATCAACAACACCAAACTAAGTGAATCAAGTGTAAGAAACCCATTAAAGATCATCCAAGTCAAGAAATCTCATTGGAGATGAACTAGGGTTTTGGCTCAAGTGAAGTATTTCCACCCAAAGCTTGTTCCTACAACATATAAGGTAATATTTATGGTATTTCCATGTTGTTTAAGGTATTTGAAAGTTGAAACACTTGGATTGTAGAAGGATATAGAAAATAGGTCTTGAATGTGGGAATAGTGTCATCTTTGAGTAATAGTTTGGATTGAGTAATGATTCGTGATATGATATGATTGTAATCATGTTATAAATGATGTTAACAACACGGGATAGGCAATGTATATGAATGTACGTAGTCCTGTGTTATGACCATGGATATGGGTGATTGGGAGTGAATTGCAAATATAGATATTGTGGACAAATAAAGACTGTTGTTATGATATACTGAATGTATTATTGACGTTTGGGAGTTGATATACGATATAGAGGAATGTCGTATAAATAAAGAAGATGCTGTCCAATTTTCTCTAGTTTGAGTCGTGTATGCTAGCTATCGATTTCTAATGATAGTATAACTTTAATGAAGGTAGAAACGTGAGCGTTGAAGGAGAACGTGCAAGTGGTAAAATAGTTGAACGGAAAGGTATGTAAGGCTAACCCTTCTTTCATAAGGCATGGTTCTTTGGCCAATCATCTAAATATTCTATAAGTCTATGATGTCCTCCAAATGATTCTATCTTCAAAAAGCTACAAAGCTTATAATTCTTGATATGTATTACGATTGTACTAAATTCCTTATATGACGAATAATCCTATAAGGATAGACGTGATGACGACGATAATGGTAATGATTATAATTATGACGACGATAATAGTAATGATGATAATGCTGGCGACGATAATAGCGATAACGATAATGATGACAATGATAGTAGTGATAATGCTAAAGATGCCTATGAGCTTATATGTATGTGTGCCTATGTATGGCTATTATGAAACCCCGAGCTTATATGGCCGGGTAGAATATATAGATGTATATATATAAATATATATATGTATATGACGATGCGCGCGCACCACTGCAGTTGGGTACGGATAACACTGAGCCTTGGGTAGGGCCAGGTATGTGTAACACTGAGCCTTGGTTGGCCAGGTATGTATGATCACCGAGCCTAACCATGGTCGGGTACGTGAAACACCGAACCTTCGTGTTCGAGTATTCTATGTAAATGATATGTATATGATATGGATATGGATATGTATAAGATATGGATATGTATATGATATATATATATATATATATATATATATATATGAGTATGAATACGGACGTGATACAAATACGAATAACAATATGTATATGAATACGGTTATGGATATGAATGTAAATGAGTACGGATACGGACACGGATGTATGTACACAATCACGCACTAGAAATGGAAAGTCCCTATGAAAGGCAAGTAAGTACTTATGACGATGATATTACTATATCCCATCTTATGCTATTTCTTATGTTGCTTATTATGCTTCTATATTGATATTGATCATGCTTTACATACTCAGTACATTATTCGTACTGACGTCCTTTTGTTTGTGGACGCTGCGTCATCCCCGCAGGTGGCCAGGGAGACAGGCTTGATCCATAGCTATATTTCTCAAGGACTACATAGTAGAGCTCCATCTCATTCGGAGCTATAACTTTTGGTACTCATTCTTTTGTGTACACATTTATAGGCATAGCGGGGTCCTGTCCCACCTATATGATATGACATACTCTCCTTAGAGGCACGTAGACATGTGTATATAGTTAGATATGTTTGGCCTTGTCGGCCTATATTTTGGACGTCATTTTGTTAGCCTCGTCGGCTTATGTACATTAATATGGGCTTAGTTGCTAATGTTGATATAAATGTATTGTTGCCCAATGGGATTCGTTTGATTGATGAATAGAAATGTATAATTTAATATGTGGCTCACCTAGATGTGAATGTAAAGGTATGTTAAGAGGTGCCGGGGTGGGCTAGCACCGAGTGCCCGTCGCGGCCCTCCAGTTGGGTCGTGACATTAATATTCCGAAAATGCTCACCCAAGCTATCCACTTAGTAATGCCCACAACATAATACACCACCACGAAGACGGTCTCATCTTGAAAATATAACTCCAGCCTTCAATTTATAAAGGTTCCCAAAATTCCTTTCTGTTAAACCACACTAGCTCATCCATCGAAGAGTGCTACGAAATTACCCAATTTGGTATCATGAAAGCCACTTCCTATAAACCATAACATGTCGGTTACCTGAAATTTGCTTTTCACTCATCGATGTATCACGAAACCTCACGGAACTTCGTCATATCACTTAGTTTATTTCTTAGGACTTCCTTCTTTAAATAGGCTCAACAGTCACACCTCATCTGAAAGATGCAAGTCAACAACACCACAATCCATATTGACCCAAGTAATTCTGAAGATGTACCTTATTCCTACCGATTCTCGATCAACTATAGCTTATCTTGACTTCTTAATTCCTTAATTTCAATCAAACACATTCACCGCCACCATATGACCATCACTCGAACCCACTCAATAGTGTACCGCATAACGATCAGTCTTGCAAACTAGCCGAGTCAATCCTGGAGATAGTAGTGTGCCACACACTCTACATCCTAAAATTCCCTTACCTCACTCAACTCTAAAACTGATTACTTTCTAAATCCAGCGTATCACATACCCAATCCTACTAATGTCCTCATGTATCTCCACCAAGGTGCCCTTGCTCAAATTTTCCTAACTCAGTTTCTGAAATGTTCTCCACAACATGAATTAATTCAAACCCCATCATTGATCTACCACTTCAAATGTCTTTAAACGTTGCTCGGCCGCGAAGAATCACCTCTTGCCTGACTTTGCGAACCAGAACAACTCTAACAAATCGTGCGGTTATCCCTTCTCATTCGATCAATCCCAAAGAGTCATAACATCAGTAATAGGAGGAATTAGAGGAAACTTATACAACATGTACAATACTCACACCCTTGTTCAAGAGTAGGTGCAACACCCGATAGCTGTTTGAGTACTAAAACTTCGCACTTGTCCAACACTAATTCATTTTTATTAGTCAACCACTGGATCCCATTGGCCCATGACATGACCAACATACCAACTCAACACTGAACCCTTATGTCTATTCCACCGTGTATGACGGAAACATAACTCTCAGATCAACTAGCTCATGATTCAACGATCTCCTTATCAGCCCTCTAAACACAATGACCCTGCAAACACACCCTTTACTGACGGCCCAAGAACACAGCATCTCAATGCCTTAAGTCTTCACTCATCACAAGTAACCTTGATTTTTGATCTAGAACCGATAACCGTTTTTCGGAAGGAACCCATAAATCACTAGTTCTTACAAGACCACTACTATATTGCCACGTGGAAGCCCAACTTAACCTTTCACAACCGAATACGAAATTCACTCTCGTACAAATTGCAACCTTATCTTGACAAGCACGTTAGATACTAATAGTTTCCTTCTTAATAGCAGAGATTGATCTATCCAAATCCTTTTCCTTACGCCTCTGTCCCCTAACACAAAATTACTCTTACTTAGCTATACATTTTCCATAAAAGTCATCCTTCATGTCCTTATTCTCAACTTCTCTTCTTTATTACATGCGGTCACTATCCCTTTGCCAAATCCGATGATCCTTACAAAACTTACACTCGTCCCCGCATATCGACATCTAATACACTGCCACTGCTGAATCGTTGACCTGCCATTTGGTACACTCGTGCCATGAAAACAACATAACACCTTGAAGATGTTGAAACTTTTCCCAAAATAATCATACCTCGAACAATTCATTCTTGTTGAGCCATAAATGCACTTCTGCTACTTTCGAGCAACCCAATACTAAAAACATAGAGATCATGTAGTCCTCTGTACTATCTCTCCAATTTCTCAAGAAAACCCCCAAAATAAATGAGCCTTAACCACAATCCCACACAACTGAATCCTCAAGCCATAGCTGGAAACTAAACCTGGTCACACGTCTGAATCAGGATGACATACCACGCCACATCATAACAAAATCATTCGCATAAGAATTTAAAGACGAGTTCCCACAATCTGTGAGAGAATAAGACAAAGAAATTCAGATACCAATTTGAGTCGACTAGATACCAATTTGAATGAAATAGCACCAAAGAAATGAAAGAATTGGAAGCTTCCTAAACGCCCCATAGGCTCTCGCTGATAGATACGGAGCTCATCATACTGATTCGCAAGACTCTACTAGATATGCTCTTTTAATTGTAAGACGGTAAACCGATGGCTCTAATACCAACTTGTTACGACCCAACTCGTGGGTTGAGCGGGCACCTACGCTAAACCTAGTGGTGGGTAAGCCCTTACCTTATTCAATCATTCAAATTAAGCATACAAAAAAATAGAAGTATCTAAGTAGACTTCATATCATATAAGGTATATAAGTGCGGAAATACAACAACTACCTAAGGAATCTAGTCAAGTCACAGTACAAGATCTACTAAGTATGAGCATAAGTCTGAATAGTAATCAACAGATAGACATGGAAGCAGTTAAATATAGTCACTAAGCACATTCACGTCAGAGTCGCAGCAATATGAACCATAATAGATCTCAGTAGTCTACAGCCATATCCTAGGAAGAAACCTCTAGTCCTCGAATCTATAAAGTGTCTAGGCAAGTAATTAACAAGCACAGAAAATTAATCAGTAATATAAGTGGAGGTAAAATGAATGCAAGTGGGATGCAATGCATTGGCCAATTGTCTCATACCATACACACATGCTACAGATGAAAAACTTCCACGTCTCGATAGTCATGACCCATAGGGGACCTACAAAGTCCATGTACCAGTCACTCCCACACAGCCCAGAGGTGACTTCCACAGCACAAGCCTTTCCGCATACAGCCTAGAGATGGCTTCCATATCAAAACTGTCCATAGTCACTCCGTACACGACCCATATATGACTTTCATCCTTCATTGTCTTTCCTACGTTTCCATAATCTTTTTCCATCAATTTCTCCATTGGAACCACACCACATTACCATGAGAAATGCAAGATGAAGTGCATGCATGGATGTCGAATTCAACAATAATCATGAGGGTGAATAACCATAACAACATCCATAAATCAACTAATAATAAAAACTTATCCTCAATCAGTGGAATGCCCCGTCCTAAACAATCTCCCTTCAAACCACATAGGTAATGTCAAATATTAAATACATGAGATTCCATATGAAATATGCATGTACCAAACACCAACATAAGAAGCCTCGGATGTTTCTCTACTTCATTTATCATCATTAGTATCAATTACAGTTCATATCCATGTATCATGTAAAAATGGGAATGAATATTATGCATGATATCAATATCAAGTGTAACCATATCAAATATCATTTGTGCCGCTACATGAGCCCACATCACAATAACAATACCGAATCCAATTCTTCCTTTATCAATGATAAATGACAAGATAAGTGAGAGACGAACGTAACACAACCACAACATAGCAAATAAGCAATAAGCCCAACACCACACACATGGCAATAAGCCAAACGACAATAAACAAGGCGACAAGCCCACAAAGTCATAGACAATTCCAACCTAAGAATATCCATCCCAACTTCATCCCCGAAGGCTTAACATGCTTTCTCCATGAATAACTAACTTCTATATATGCTTCGCTAACTGAATTATAACCGAAAGATAAGTCGTAACCTACCTCGATACCGAGCTGGTGCCACTAACCGTCCAATGTGAGCCTTGCCCTTCCGAAGAGCCTCCGAATACTCATAGTCAAGTCATTATCTTAATCTAAGTTAGAAAAAGGGAATAATGGTACGCATATTGCTATATATTCATTCGAATAGAAATTCAACTAAAAAAAGAAATAAATCGGACCCACAAAGGTAAAAACAGGTATTTCAAGAGTGGAATTGGTAACCCAACGTTCTAAAAGTTCAAATCTACTCTCCAATTGCTAATTAAGCTCAAATATTGATCAATTTCATCACTCAAAATAAAACCACCAAATTAGGCATAAACCCTAGTTTTCCCAAAATTAAATCATTAACCCAATAGGAGATTCAAGCTTATTACTACTAATTAATGAAATTCCATGCTTAGATTAGCCAAATCCATTAATTAATCTCACATTCATAGCCTAATATTCAAATCATAAAGTAAAGGTGGAAACTCATGTTCTCCAACTAACTTTATAGATTTCAGCATAGATTTAAAGCTTAGGAAGGTGAGTAATTAAGAAAAAGGTGGGAGAGACTTAACCCAAGATGAATCCACTTAGGAGACACTTCAAATCGCCCTTGAGTCACTTGGTGAATGAATTATGGAAATGTTACACCTTGGAAAATCCCTTGTATATGTACAGTGAATAGGCTAACAAAGGACATAGCGTATGCGCTGTTTTGATGAGTAAGAAATAGTATTTTATGACCCTCAACGAGATTTTGAAGGCATATAATGCAAGGAAAGAAAGTTGCCAAGGAAAGCGAACCATATGTTGTGTATCGGATAAGAATTTCGAGCAACGAGTGTATGATGGCACAATGATGTCTTGGAGACAAGTAATAACGTCCCTTAGATTGGTATTGAGATGTTAAACAAGTGCCAAGAAGGTTTCATAAGGATTAGAGATCAAACGAGCCGACAAAAACAAGTTCCGGAGAACTGGACAACATACGGCTAGACATACTGGCCGTATAATATTCACGGACCGTATGTCCAGTCCGTAGATCCAGTCTAGAACAACATGGCTCACTGGACCAAATATACAGTCCCAACATACGGTCAGAAAAAATTATACGGACCGTATGTTGGTCTGTATAAAGTGGTTCAGCCAGCTTTTGTATTTTAATATAAGGGACACTTCTTATTTCATTTTCATTCCATCCTCCACACCACAAGACAAGAACACTCTAGAATATTCTCCAACATCCATTCACAAGAAAATAAAAGGAAATCAATGATCAACAACACCAAATCCATGAATCAATGTGTATGAAACCCAAGTAAAGTTCATCTTCCTCAAAGAAAACCAAAAGAGGTGAGATAGGGATTTGGTGCTAGAGGAGAAACTCCACTCAAGACTTGTTCAACCATCATCTAATGTACGTTTCATGACTAAACCATGTTGTTTAAGGTAATGGGAGATTAAGATACTTGAATTGTAGAAAGACATAGGAAATGGGTCATTAATGAGTGAATAGTGCCAAGTTTGGATGGTAGTTGGATTGAATCATAAATGTTGGTGTGGTATGATTATGAATACGTTATAAATGACATTTAGAGCATGAAATAAGTGTGATACATGAGAAAACGTGATAGTAAGCTATAACCATAAATGTGGAGAAATTGAAGAGGAATGGTGGATTATGGTCACTGTATATATGAATGATGATTGTTGATTGCTATATTGTGAATGTTGTTGTGAGTGTTGGGAGTTGATATAGAATATGGGGAAAGTAGTATAAACAAAGGAAGTGATGCCCAATGTTCCCTATCTTTAGGAAGCCCGTTCTTCTAATTGCTTAGCTAATGACGATATAAATTCTTTTGAAGGTAGAACGTGTGCATTAAAGGAGAGCACGCGAGCGATAGCTTATTTAAACATCAAAGGTAAGTAAGGTTTATCCCTTCCTTCAAAGGCATGAATCTTTCAAGCTTTCCATGATCCTCCTATATGGTGGAACTTATGAGTGCTTAATATACTAAATTACATACGAGCATGATAATAATGATGATAAGTTAAAGTATAGAGATTCGATAATTATTTATATGATGATCTTATAACGCTAATGATGTTATTACTGTTAACACTCACCTTATGCACTACTTCCTTCGAGGTGAGGCAAGATACTCCTAAATGTTCATAATATAATCAGGGATTTACGACCTTACGTCACCCGAGATAGCTATGGTTGTCTTTAAAATCTAATGTATACTCCTAATGCTAAATGTGAAATAATGCTAAGTCATGATATGTCTAAAAGGTGATTAACAATGCTAGCTTATAATATGCCTCAGTTATGCATGAATATGCCAAGCTATGATAAGATTATTATACGTTCATGAGATGTGCAATAGTGAAGGGTAATGATTGATTTTGTGATGATATGATTCCACCGCGCCAGAATGGTCGGGCATGTCACCGCTAAGGCGGGCTGCACATGGTTCCACCATGCCTAGATGGACGGGCATGTCACCGCTAAGGTGGGCTGTGATGTTACACCGAGCCTAGAGGGACGGGCATGATCACCACTAGTGGGCAGCATATGATGGTGATAACGATGATATATGTGATGTGATGTGACATATGATGTGACAAGATATGTAATGTAACGAGATATGTGATGTGATGATATACGTACCATGATTATGTGAAATATGATATATGTACGAAATATGTTTGCTTATGACACTCTTACAGGTTATATCTTTCTCTTATGGCTCATGATCCTCCTATTATATTTATTTCATTCTTTCCTTACATACTCAGTACAATATTCGTACTAACGTCCGTTTTCTTTGGACGCTGTGTTCATGCCCACAGGTAGACAGGGAGGAAGGCCTGAGCCAGATTCGTAGTAGCTGTCAGCCGATTGAAAGCACTCCTTTGTTCCGGAGGTGCTTGATCATTCATTTGTGTATATTTGTATATGTTGAGGTCGACGGGGTCCTGTCCCGTCTATGCGTTTTGTACTTCAATAGAGGCTCGTAGGTACTCAATGTAGGTTATGTGGTCGGGTAAAGTCACTATGGTATAATTGTATATATATTATTTTTGATAGCCTAAAGGGGCTTATGTATATGAAACTATTTATGTTTACAAATGAGACATGACTTTCCTATAATTTGAGCATAAAATCGACAAAAGAGTAATTAATGAGCATGATAGGTAGTAGAATGAGTGGTGCTCGGTGGTTAGCCCTGGGTACCCGTCGCGGCCCCTAGCTGGGTCGTGACAAAAGTGGTATCAGAGCAGTTCAGTCCTAGGAAGTGTCTACGAGCCGTGTCTAGTAGAGTCTTGTTCATGGTGTGTTGCGCGCCACATCAATAAACAAGAGACTACAAGGCATTTAGGAAAAATGACCATCCTTCTTCTCATGAGATAGAGCCATGTTTAAGATTTTATCCTCCCTAATAGTGTGTTATGATTTCAGAATGCCGCCAAAGGGAAAGGCTGCAGCCGCCCAGAAGGGAAAAACTACGGCAAATAGGCGGGTAGAAAGAGAGCCTCCGATGAATGTAGAAGAAGGCGAATCACATAATTTTGCCTTGTCTAACACTTCTTCTACCCCGCCTAATGTGGAAGAACAAGGAGGAACCCCAGCTCCAATTCCTCCACCGGTTGCTTTGGGTCAACAAATGACCGAGGCCATCAAGTTATTGACACAATTGGTTGCCGCTCAGGCACAACGACAAAATGTGGGTTCAAGCGATCCAGCAGCAAGCACAAAGGCCCGTGATTTTATGAGTCTAAATCCTCCAGAATTTTTCGGGTCTAAGCCGGATGAAGATCCGCAAAGTTTCGTAGCTGAGACGTTGAGGACCTTGAAGATTGTCCATGCCTCCGAGACCGAATCCGTGGAGTTGGCATCTTATAGACTCCGAGATGTGGCGGTTTTATGGTACAACAACTGGGTATTATCAAGAGGAGAGAATCCGCCTCCTCCAGTTTGGCAAGAATTCGTGGATGCATTTATTCGTCACTATTTGCCACCCGAGGTCCACCGAGTTAGAGCGGATAGATTTCTACATTTGAGGCAAGGAAATATGAGTGCTCGGGAGTATAGCATGCAATTTAATTCTTTGGCTAGATATGCCCTGACTATGGTGGCCGACATGGGAGATCGTGTACATCGATTTATAACTAGCTTGGGGACACATTTGTTCAAGGACTGCTTGACGGCCTCTTTGCAAGAAGGGATGGATATTTCTCTAATACAAGCCCATGCCCAGAACTTAGAGGGACGACAACAACCACAAAGGGGTTATTGCGACGGTGATAGAAGACAGAGCAAAAGGGCTAGATCTATGGGCACAGGCAGTGATTATAGAAGGGGACCGAGGCAGACCTATTTCCGACATTCAAGTAAGTCAGTGACTAGTGCGCCTCCACGATTCACGGATAGAGGATTTGATCGCACTTTTCCTTCAGGACAGAGTCAGAGTTCGAGAGCTCCGGGTTCTCAGTTTGGGGGTGATTACAGTCAGAGGAGATCGCCAGTTCCACGATGTAGCCAGTGCCGGATGTTATACTCAGGGCCATGTCGCCTGGACACCGATGCTTGTTATGTTTGTGGACAGACTGGACATTTGATGCGAGATTGTCCCTCGCGGTATGGTAGAGGTAGGGTTCAGCCCACAGGCTCAGCAGTTGGTTCTTCATCAGTACGCCCGGTAGGGCAAACTCCCCAGGTGTCAGTAGGTCGAGGTAGAGGCAGAGGGGCAGCATCTACTTCAGGTGCCACTCAGCCCCGTGTTTATGCTTTAGCGGGACGACAGGATCTCAAGTCTTCTCCAAATGCGGTTACAGGTATATTGTTTATTGTTTTCCCGTGATGTGTATGCGTTGATAGATACAGGTTCGACATTCTCTTATATTACTCCATATGTTGCTGGTTGTATTGGGGTGAAACCTGAGCCAATCAAACCTTTTGAAGTGTCTACTCCGGTTGGTGATCCCGTGATAGCAAGACAAGTGTACACAAATTGTGTAGTTGTGATATGTGATCGCCAGACCACTGCTGATTTGATTGAGTTGAAAATGTTAGATTTCGATGTAATTACGGGCATGGATTGGTTGGAATCGTGTTATGCTAATGTTGTTTGCCGATTAAAAGAGGTTCGATTCCAATTTCCGGGAGAGCCCGTGCTTGAATGGAAGGGTAATGCAGCATCACCAAAAGGTAGGTTTATTTCCTATCTTAGGGCAAGAAAGATGATAGCCAAGGGCTATATTTATCATCTAGTTAGGGTTCATGATAGCGAGGCAAAGTCACCAACTTTCGGATCCGTTCCGGTAGTGAATGAATTCCCAGATGTATTTCCTGATGAACTCCCAGGACTTCCTCCAGAAAGAGAGATTGACTTCGCCATTGACGTGTTGCCGGACCCCAAGCCTATTTCTATTCCTCCGTACCGAATGGCTCCGACAGATTTGAAAGAGTTAAAGGCAGAGTTGAAAGATTTTCTTGAAAAGGGGTTTATTAGACCCAGTTCATCACCGTGGGGAGCACCAGTCTTGTTCGTGTGGAAGAAAGACGGTTCTCTACGAATGTGTATCGATTATAGGCAATTGAACAAAGTGACGGTAAAGAACAAATATCCTCTTCCAAGGATTGATGACTTATTCGACCAATTGCAAGGTGCCAAGTGGTTTTCTAAAATAGATTTGAGGTCGGGTTACCATCAAGTGAGAGTTAGAGAAGCGGACATTCCCAAGACACCTTTCAGAATGAGATATGGCCATTATGAATTTAGAGTGATGTCGTTTGGGTTGACTAATGCTCCGGCCGTGTTTATGAATTTGATGAACAATGTATTCAGACCTCTTTTGGATCTATTTGCGATAGTATTCATTGATGATATTCTGGTGTATTCTTGCACGGAATCCGAACATGCAGATCATTTACGAATTGTTCTTGGCATATGCTTCGAGACAATTACGGAAACATGAAAGGAATTATCCAACTCATGATCTCGAATTGGCTGCGGTTATTCATGCCTTAAAAATATGGAGACATTATTTGTATGGTGTGCATGTTGATATTTATACAGATCACAAAAGTCTTCAATACATTTTCAAGCAAAAGGAGTTGAACCTGCGGTAGAGGCGATGGGTAGAATTGTTAAAAGATTATGATGTGAACATATTGTACCACCCCGGAGAAGCAAACGTAGTAGCCAATGCGCTTAGCCGTCAATCAATGGGCAGTTTATGTGAAATCCCTCCGGAAAAGAAAGAGATGGTTCGTGAGCTCCGTCAACTAGCTAATCTTGGAGTACGAGTAATCGATTCGGGTAATGTGGGGGTTAGCATCAACGATCCCACAATTTCGTCCTTGGACATGGAAGTGAAATAATGGCAATATGAAGATCCTCAATTATGTCGTTATAGAGACACATCTTATGGAAAGGAGAAATATTCATTTAAAGTTACTATGGATGGGGTTCTTAGATACCGAAACAGGCTATGTGTACCGAATGTAGCGGAATTGCGTCGACAAATTCTAGAAGAAGCATATTGTTCTCGGTATTCTATTCATCCAGGCGCAACCAAAATGTATCGTGATCTCAAGTTAATATATTGGTGGGATGGCATGAAGAGAGACATAGCCGAATTTGTAACACAGTGTCCAAATTGTCAACAAGTAAAAGTTGAACATCAGAAGCCAGGAGGTTTATTGCAAGCAATAGAAATCCCTACTTGGAAATGGGAAGTGATCAACATGGATTTTATTGTGGGGTTACTGTTATATCCCGTATTTTTATACGTCGAATTATTTGTAAGCTAATCGACATAAGGACGGGATTATTTTGGGATATGAAATAAGTGCCTTTAATTCTCGATTTTAATTAGTACACGAATTGCTTATCAATTTTATTTAGTGTAGAAATATTATTGGAGATTACAGACTAAATAATTATGATTAGATTATTAAGTAGGGATTAGTGATTAATTAAAATTAATTAAGTTAATTATATCTTGTGGGCCTCACCCATTTTTAATTGAAAAAAAAAAAAAAAACAAAACAACAATTGATGAGTCATGGGGGGGGGGGGGGGGGGGCACGTGTCCAAGGAAGGGACACCATATAAATATATATGGCAATTGATGAGTCATGAGAAAAAAAAATTTTGCTTGCTTGATTTAATTCCAAGGTGATTTACATGTCCAAGGAGGTGATAGCAACATTAGTATTGAATTGAGGAAGAAGAAATAGTGAAATTGGTGCAAGTGAGCGTAGAATTTGATCCGATTAAATTAAGGTAAGATTTTCTTATTTTATGGTATAATTAGAATGATGGTGTTGTAATGGAAGGATTAAAATTAGATTAGATGAAGTTGGAAGTAAGAAATTGCATGAATTCGTTGATATTAGGAGTTGTGGTTGTTATATGGAATTATTAAGTTGAAAGGATTAAAAGTATGATTTATGTTCATATGTTGTTGTTCATGTTGTTGTCGTGTTGTCGTTGATGTGGATTCTAAATTTGGAGGAAAGAAGTGTATAACGTATCGTGTACAAAGCGTATGTTGGTTTGTTTGGTATATAATCTTAAATGTTAATGATTTGGATTGGAAAAGGATTAAGAAAGGTTATTGGGTTGTTTGAGTTGTTTATGGACGGAATTGTAAGGATTCTATATGAATGTTTCTATTACTGTCATTGTTGGTATTGCTGTGATAACATGAGGTTAATTGGAAGTTCGGGTTAGGTGAGTTATATAGGGGAAATGCTGCCCGATTTCTGTTAAGTTCTTAACTAATAAAAGTCCTAATCAAGAGAGTATGAATTAAATAATGATTCCTATAAGTGATTGGTTACAGATTTATAAGTGTTATATCCCGTATTTGGTGCATTCGGATGTTTCAAGATAGTCGTGGTAAGTTAAGGGCAAGACTATTTTCCAAAGTTATTTTAATATACAAGTTGTTTATTAGTATGGAAATATTGAGAAAGGCTAAGGGTAAAAAGGAAAATTCACAAGGTGATTCATGGTAATATTGTGGAAGGCTAGGGGCAAAACGGGAATTTCACAAACAATTCAAGAAGGTTCTTGAAGGGACCACTTTGGTCGTGTGGCTTAAGTGTGTGGGTCCCACCCATGGCTTGGCCAATTGCCTTGAGCCATGAGGTGGGGCATGTGTCCACCCTTTCATAGGTTATGTATATATATATATGAGAGCTTACAAAGCAAGACAAATATTCATCTTCCAACTCAAGAAAAACTTGGAGAAAATAAGAGGCCATTCGGCCAAGGCTCAACCGAACAAGAGCCTTAGAGAAATTGATCAAGAAAAATTATTTTCTTCTAGTATTCCAACCAAGTGGAACGTCCCTAACAACAAAGCATTCGTGGTGCAAGTTGTAAGCCCTAGCCGAATAGAGGAGTCAAAGGATAAAGGTGAGGTTTAACCTTCTCTTTCATGTGTTATGGATGATTTGTGAGTGTTGTAGTATGTAGAAATGGATGAAATTCATGAAATATGTATGTGTAGGGTATGGCCGAATAAGGGTTGTGTTGGTAAGATGGGATGAATTGATTTTATTTAGTAGTTTGATTGTTGTTGTTGTGGATTCCATAATAAAAAAATGAAGGTTTGATGGCTTGAAATGAAGTTGTAATCATGGTGGGATTGTTGAAGAAGTTAATGTGACACTAGCATGGGTTCTTGTGTTTGTGAAGATAATGTTGTCAACGTGTGAGTGTAGACATAATTCATGAACTTGGAAATGAGAGATGTGTTGATTTGAGTTTGGAAGATTGTAAGTTGGGTTGTTGTGATTGAATTGAATATAAGTGAATTATGTAATAGGAGTTACTAACGCTAGAATGCATTTTGGATTGATTATTGAAGTTGTTAATGTAGTTGTTGGTATTGTTGTCGATAATTTGGCCGAGTTGAATTCTCGGATCGTTGTTGATAATTTGGCCAAGATGAATTCTCGGGTTGTTGTTGATAATTTGGCCGAGTTGAATTCTCGGCGTTGGCTGAATTTACAGGGGAAATGCTGTCGAAATTTCGGCAGATTATAAATGAATTTATTTGAAGGACTAAGACAAGTGTGTAACGACGAGTCTAATAATTGTGTAAATTCTCTTGAATGTAGACTAGCAAGCATGGACGAATAAGCGTAGCTAATAGGACGTGGAACAGGTATGTAAGGCTTACCCTTTCTTTCTTTTGGCATGTCCTAGAGCCAAATAAGGTATGATATGCATCTTGGGGTTACTCTACTCTCTGATTCCGAGCTTGTTTATGATTCTTATTCACTTTTTGATATGTTTTTAAAAGAGTTCTACAAGAATTAATGTTCCTAACTTTCGTAGACGGTCTCGGATTGCTTTCGAAACGTTCGTAAAGGATTCTGAAATGAATAATGTCCATAACTTTCTTATACTAACTCAGATTGACTCGAAACGTGTTTATGATCCTTCAAGTGTCGAGTAGTGTACTTACCTATTGAGTCCCAAAAGTTGATTTATATGCATATGGTTTCTCACTACTCTGCTCGTGCATGCCTCAATATGTCATTCACTGAGTCCCGGGCCAGGACACGTTCTCGTGCATACTCCACTGCATTGTTCACCGAGTCCCTCACTTGCGGGCCGGGACACGTTATATCTATATGTATATAATGATATGATGATACGGGGATGGCGGCCAGGACGGCATATGATGACTCCATTCACCGAGACCCGCACTTGAGGGTCGGAACACGTTATGCATATATGATATATGGTGATGACATGCATGCATTTATTCACCGCGTCCCTCACTAGAGGGCCGGGGCACGTTACATGCATATATGATGATTTTATTCACCGCGTCCCTCACTAGAGGGCCGGGGCACGTTATATATATATATGATATATGATGATGACATACATGATTTTCACTTAAAAAGGCAAGTGCATTGATGTTTTCAAAAGTCATACTTGTTTTTGGTAAATCTCTGTTTAAGTTGTGATCCGCTTTACTGTATTTCATGCTTTACATAATCAGTACATATTCCGTACTGACCCCTTTTCTTCGGGGGCTGTGTTTCATGCCGCGCAGGAACACCCCGATGAGTAGAAGACTTTGCTAGAAGGTGTTTCAGCGGGGTTGGCGAGCTCCACTTCCTTCCGGAGTGTTGCCGAGTCAGAGCACATATGTTATGATTTCTGATTAATGTTAGAGACTTTGCAGACAGAGTATGTCAGTATTGTAAGCGGCTCTACCAGCCAATGTGTCATTATGTTTCATGTTACAAGTTTCATGTGATGACAAATTTTACTTGACTTGAGCACGATGAAAAGAATGGTTCTGAAAACCTTACTATGTATTTCATTTTATTTGATTTAAGAGTCCAAAGAGATTATGTGTGTTATAAGAGTCAGCGGGTTCGCTCGGCTCCGAATATGGGGTCGGGTGGCCATCACACTCTAGCGAGATTAGGGTGTGACAATAAGCTAGAAAGTATAGTTTACTAACAATAGCGTTACTTTCATATTAAATAGGCTAAAGGGGCGACGAAGAGAACTTGGTTACGATTAACCTTTAACAGGTATGTAAAGTTATCCCTTCTTTCTTTTGGCATGTCTTAGATATAAGTGACGTATGATATGAGCTTTGGGGTGATCCTATTCATAAGTTTCGAGTGTGATTCATGATTCTTATTCACTTCTTGATGTTAGAACTCTTAAGGTAATTGAGCTATTGCCTCTCAAGTCTTTTATACGTTGGATAGTAGTCGGTTTGTATAAGCTCCTATTCTTAGAGACTCTACGATGACTAATGTCATTGACTTCCATAAGCTATTTCATATTATCTTGGCACATGTCTATGATTCCTGAGGCTCTATTTGATATAGTCCATAGTGACATTTAAAGGGTACTCAACAAGACTATCGCCTTTGATACTCGAGTGTTAGTTATTCTACTTATTCTATTGAGTCTCAGATGATAATTAGTTGCATATGGTTGCTCATGATATTCTACTCGTGCATACTGTTATTGTATCATTCACTGAGTCCCGGGCCGGGTAAGTATTCGTGCACAGTTTCACTGCATTGTTCACCGAGTCCCTCACTAGAGGGCTGGGTACGGTATACGTATATGACGATATGATGACATGATGATATGATGATATGATTATAGCACCGAGTCCCATGATGGGCCAGGTATGGTATATGTGTACACGACTTTATTCACCGAGACCCATAATGGGCCGGGTATGCTATATGATAATGATATGCATGATTTTGGTTCATAAGGCACAGGTACAGTGATTTATTGATTATCATACTTGTCTCCTGGAACCTCTACTTCAGTTATGATCTTTCTTTATGGTATGTACATATCTCGTATTGACCCCCTTTCTTCGGGGGGGCTGCGTTTCATGCCCGCAGGTGCTGATACTTGCTTTGGTGATCCTCCAACTTAGGACTTCTACTCAGCTATCTCGGAGTGCTCCATTGTTCTGGAGCCTAGACTTTTGGTAAATATCCTTTTTATGTATATATATATATATATATATATATATATATATATATATATATATATATATATATATATATATATATACATATATATATGTTATCCAGGGGTACGGTGGGGCCCTGTCCCGTCATATGTCACTGTTGATACTCTTAGAGGTCTGTAGACATATGTGTGGGTGGTGTACAGATGTTTTTTGGCTGTGTTAGCATGACTTATATTCGGGAAGTTCCCATACATAGTGGCAGCCTTGTCGGCTTGCATATATATATATATATATATATATTTTTGGGATGTTGTATGTAGTAGCAGCCTTGTCGGCTTGCATATATATTTTTGGATTTTCCCGTATGTAGTGGCAGCCTTGTCGGCTTGTGTATTATGTCATGCTTGATTGATTGTGACTCCTCAGGAGACATGTTACCTTGATGTATATATGTGACAGTTCTGGGACAACGTTTTGTGTTTACAAGTTTCCATATTATGTTTAGTTTCGGGTTGATTATAGCTAACAGGTACGTATTCGAGTGTCTAGCTCGGGCACTAGTCACGGCCTACGGGGTTGGGTTGTGACAAAAGTCATATCAGAGCAGTTCATCCTCGGAGTGTCTACAGACCGTGTCTAGTAGAGTCTTGTTTATCGGTGTGTTGTGCACCACATCTATAAACAGGAAGCTACAGGACATTTAGGATGTTATCTTTCCTTCTTACTCTAGATCGTACGATAGAGCTATATTATCAGGATAATCCCTTCCTAACAGACTATTATGTTTACAGCTATGCCTCCAAAGAAAGTGACAGCTGCCCAGAAGGGCAAATCGGTAGCAGGGGATACTAGCCAGACTCGGAGAGTTACTAGGGCCCATGCCTGAGATTATGCTTCAGTTGGCGTGCTCTGCTACACCGCCACTTCCGGAGGAGCCTAGAGCAGCAGGAACTCCAGATCAGGGGGCAGCTCCACCGCCAGCTCCCGAGGTTACAGTACCTGAGCCTCCAGCTCCTCAGCCAGGGGTGGAGGATAGAGCCATGAGAGATACAGTTCAGTTGCTGACCAGATTAATGGCAGGACAGGCTCGTAAGCATGGGCTAGGGGTTGACCATGCGGATAGACATGATAGTTTGAGGGCTCGTGACTTTCTAAGTTGTAATCCTACAGAATTTTTCGAGTCAAAACCCGAGGACGATCCACAAGAGATTATTCGGCAGATGCAGCGTACGTTGAGAATAATCAAGGCTTCTGAGACTGATTCTGTCGAGTTGGCTTCGTATCAGTTGCGTGATGTAGCTGTTAATTGGTATGAGTCGTGGGAGTTATCTAGGGGCGAGGACGCTCCTCTAGCAGTATGGGATGAGTTCGTGGAGGCCTTCCTTGGCCACTTTCTGCCCCCAGAGATGAGACAAGCTAGAGTTGATAGATTCTTACATTTGAGGCAGAGTGGCAGGAGCGTTTGAGATTATAGTCTTGAGTTTGATTCGTTGGCCAGATATGCGCCTACTATTGTAGCTGATATGGCTGATAGAGAGCATCGTTATGTGATGGGACTGGATCGTTACTTAATTGATAGCTGTATGGTAATGACTTCTCAGCCAGGTATGGATATTACTCGGGTACAGGCATATGCACAGGGGGTAGAGGATCGACACAGAGGACGTCAGCCAGAAAAAGATTATGATAGAGGCCAGCATAAGAGAGCTAGATCGGCTGGTTATCCTGGTGAGTTTCGAGGCACGCAGCCTCAGCAGTATAGTAGATATTCTTCCCAGCCAGCACAGAGTGCACCCCCACAGTTAACAGGCAGGAGCTTTGATAGTACAGGGTATTCAGGAGCCGGTTAGAGCTCCAGGGCTTCAGGTTCACAGATGAACAGCGGTTCGAGTCAGTCGAGGCCACCCTTGTCTCGGTGTTCTTGTTGTGGTAGGTCCCATTTTGGGGAATTCCGTCTCGCTATAGGTGCTTGTTTTAATTGTGGCCGTCAAGGCCATGTCATGAGAGAGTGTCCGTATGGGGCTAATCCAGGTGGTGCGGCTCTGCCTACTGGGTCAGTTGCTAGTTCATCTTCTTCTGTGGCTATGCGCCCTATGGGGCAGGGTATTCATACACCAGCAGGCCGTGGTAGAGGTCGTGGTGGAGCTTCTAGTTCTAGCGGTCCTTCGGACCGCATATATGCTTTAGCTAGTAGACAGGACCAGGAGGCGTCACCAAATGTGGTTACAGGTACATTATCGATTTTCTCTCGGGACGTATATGCATTGATAGATCAAGGCTCCACCTTATCATATATATCTCCCTTTGGTGCTAGTAGAATCGGAATAGAGCCTGAGTTGATAGAACCATTTGAGGTAGCGACACCGGTAGGAGATTCTGTTATAGCAAGGCAAGTATATAGAAATTGTTCGGTGGATATATATAGTCGTCATACCTTGGCAGATTTGATAGAGTTAGATATGACTGGGTTTGATGTTATTATGGGTATGGACTGGTTAACTTCTTGTTATGCTAATGTTGATTGTAGAGAAAAGATAGTTCGATTTCAGTTCCAAGGAGAGCCAGCTATAGAGTGGTTAGGGAATACGGCATCGCCGAGGGGTAAGTTTATTTCATACCTCAAGGCAAGGAAGATGGTTAGAAAGGGTTATATTTATCATCTGGTTCGTGTGCATGACTTGAAAGCAGAGGTACTGACTCTTCAGTCAGTTCGGGTAGTTAACGAATTTCCAGATGTATTCCCGGATGAACTTCCAGGGCTTCCTCCTGAGCGCGAGATAGAGTTTACTATATGTTATATCCCGCATTTTTGTGCATTCGGATAATTCAAGTCAAATTGCGGGAGGTTAAGTGCAAGCATACACTTCAACCTTGATTAGTACACAAGATGTTTGTAAGAATTATGGACGCAAAAATACGGAGGATGGCTAAGGGCAAAAATTGGAATTTTGGAAATTGGGTTCGGGAATTACAACAAGAACTATAACCAATTGGGCTCAAAAACTAAAATGAAAAATGAGGCCCAACTTTGAGAGGGGTGGCCGGCTACTTAGTGGCCCAAGCCCATGGATTTTAGTAATTTTCCATGTTCCATATTAATATAAAGGGGTCATTAATCCATAGAAGATTCAAGAAAAAATTAGAAGAGGAGAAAAACAAGAACAACAAGAGCAAAACTTAGAGGCCATTCGGCCAAGACCAAGGAAAAATCATTCCTCAAAATATTGTTCCAAAAATTATTTTCTTGTGATATTTCCACTAATTCAAGGGTCCTCTACAACGTGGTGTAATTGTTTCGGAGGATAAGTCATTCGTTTTATCGGTTTAACACTTGAGTCAAGTGAAGAAGTTGGGAGAAAAAGGTATGATTCAATCCCTTTTTATGTGTTGTAAAGGTCTTGTTGATGTTATAGAAGGTAGAAATGAGTAGATTTGATGGAAACATGGAAGTGTGCAAAGTGGGTATGTACATATGTATGTAGCCGTGAGTGTGCATGGTTGTATAAGTAAGATGTGTTGAATTTTATGTTGTATTCTAGTTGTGGTTATGATGGAATTTATATTGGAAATGAAAGTTGAACGAATTTGGTTAAAGTTGGAAATATAGGGTATGGCCGTGTGGTACATTGAAATTGGAATGGAAATGGATTAATGTTGTTTAATATGTTAGTTGTGTTGTTGTGATATTTGCAATATAAATGAAGGCAAAATGGTTTAAGTTGGCATTAAAATGGAATGTAGAAGAATATGCCATCTTAGTATGATTCTACGATATTATGGAAATGAAGTTGTTAAGGTGCAATTGTGACGACTGTTGATGAAATTAGAAGATGGAAACATGTTATGAATTAGTATGTTAAAGATTAGAAGTTTTGGATGAATTATGGCTTTGGTTTGTATATTTTGTATATCTTGTGAATATATTGTAGAAATGATATGAAATGTTTCCGAATTATATTGTAGTGATCTTGATTAGTAATGAATATGAGCATGTTGGTATTGATTTGAAAATGTGAAGTCGGAATGAAAGTTATTGCATTATGTTGGAAAGAAGACTAGTTGTGACATATTGTGATT
This sequence comes from Lycium barbarum, assembly GCF_019175385.1. Classification (NCBI taxonomy): domain Eukaryota; kingdom Viridiplantae; phylum Streptophyta; class Magnoliopsida; order Solanales; family Solanaceae; genus Lycium; species Lycium barbarum. The sequence continues at coordinate 78,537,953 of NC_083342.1, read as the reverse complement.
TGTAGTGATTGTTGTTGTTGGGTTGTTGTTGAATTATTTTGGCCGAGTTGAATTCTCGGGGTGTCGTATTTATAGGGGAGGTGCTGCCGAAATTTCGGTAGACAAGTACTAATTCAAGATTGGATGCCAAAAGCCCTATAGTAACATTTGGTAAATGTGACCATTTGTAGGTTTTGGACGAAACGGGATTTTAGGTTTGGCGAGCGTAAAAGGCAAGAAAGGTATGTAAAGCTCCACCTTTCCTTCTCTTGGCATGTCCTAGATGTATTAGGTTTGAATTTGGACCTCGGGGACTACTCTACTCTTCGGAATCCGCGTCTAAACTTGCCCTTGTTCCATTCAGTGGAATTGAACTAATTCTGTTGCAAATGGTTAGGAAAGTTGTCCAAATACCTAGAACTTGTGTAAATAAAATTCGATTACCTTAAAACCCTCATAAGCGACTCCATAAAGTTTATTACTCATAATTTGCGTCCGCCACCTCGGTTGACCCGAGGTGGGCCCACTATTTCCGAATCCATTTCCATTGTGCAATTAAATTGTGTTCGAGCAATATCTAAAGGAAACGCTTGGCTGCTTATCTAATTCCTAAACGACCATTTGTTGAAATATTCCATTAAGTCCTATGATATGTTTGATATATACCACGAAGCCGGAAGTTCTGTTCTGACATAATCCATCGTGACACCCGAAAGGTATGTACTATGACTATCGTCCAACGTCTTTCTAATGATCTGTTGTTTGGGTTATTCAATTGAGTCTGTGTAAATGTTTTTATATTTTACCCTGGATTTGGTTTCTCACTACTCCACTCGTGGATGCCTCAATGTTTCCTTCACTGAGCCCGGGCCAGGATTTGCTATCAAGCGTATTCCACTGCATTGTTCGTCGTGCCTCGATGTGAGGGGGCAGGTATGACATGTACATGGGTCCGGAGTATGATGTGCCATGTACATCTATGTTCTGATGTTGGTGATATGATATGATACGATATGGCCATCTGATATGTTATGATATGTTACGGAGCTATTCCCTACTCTGAAGTATGATGTGTTGTGGCGCCAGTTACGGGGTGGCGCCACGTTCTGTTCACCGAGTCCCGTATTGGGGCCGGATTTGGCATATGTTCTGCATGCACTATTTATGTTTTGTAAGTATGAATTTTGATATTCTGGACTTTGCACTCATTTTCTGTACTTTCTGTTCCGGTTATAATTTTGTTTACTGTACTTCATGCTTTACATACTCAGTACATATTCCGTACTGACCCCCTTTCTTCGGGGGCTGCGTTTTCATGCCGCGCAGGTACAGATACCCACTTCAGAGATCCGCCCGCTTAGGATATCTGCTCTGCTGTTTTGGAGTGCTCCTTTGTCCGGAGCCATATTTTGGTATAGACTTTTCTATCACATATGTATATGTTTATTCAGGGGTATGACGGGGCCCTGTCCCGTCTTATGTTTCTGTTAGTATTGTTTGTAGAGGTCTGTAGACACATACGTGGGTTATGTATATATGTTCTGAGAATATGTATTTTGTGACGGCCTTATCGGCTTTCGTGCGCTACATCTGCTTATGTACGATAGCTTGTGACTCCGTTTGGATTTTATATATACGTATCTAATTTATATGTTGGTTTGGGGTTATTGGGTACGTAAGGTGTCCTGCTCGGACACGAGTCGCGGCCTACGGGGTTGGGTCGTGACACTATAGATGTGTTACCAGATACTCAGCCCATATCTATTCCTCCTTATAGAATGGCACCTGCAGAACTGAAGGAGTTAAAGGAGCAACTCAGAGACTTGTTAGAAAAGGGCTTCATTAGGCCCAGCAGATCACCTTGGGGAGCACCGGTATTATTTGTAAGAAAGAAAGATGAGTCGCTGCGAATTTGTATTGATTATAGGAAGCTAAACAAGATAACAATAAAGAATAGATATCCCTTCCCCAGGATTGATGATTTATTTGACCAGTTGCAGGGTGCTAAGTGTTTCTCGAAGATAGACTTGCGGTCACGCTATCACCAGGTGCGGGTAAAGGAGGCAGATATTCCGAAGACTGCATTCAGGACCCGATACGGGCATTATGAGTTTAGGGTAATGTCTTTTGGGCTGACCAATGTTCCAGCAGTATTTATGGATCTAATGAACCGAGTGTTCAAGCCATTCTTAGACCTGTTCATGATTGTATTTATTGATGATATTCTGGTCTATTCACGATCAGAAGAGGAGCATACCGATCATTTGAGGACGGTACTTAGGGTGCTCCAGCACCAGAAGTTGTATGCTAAGTTCTCTAAATGTGAATTTTGGTTGACTTCAGTAGCATTCTTGGGGCATATTATTTTAGCTGATGGTATTCGAGTAGACACACAGAAGATTGAGGCTGTCAAGACTTGGTCTAGACCTACGACACCTACTGAGGTACGTAGTTTTCTAGGGCTAGCAGGATATTACTGGAGATTCGTAGAGAAGTTTGCTTCGATTTTAGCGCCTTTAACAAGGCTACCTCAGAAAGCAGCTAAGTTCCAGTGCATCGATGCTTGTGAGCAAAGCTTCTAGTCGCTGAAAGATAAGCTGACCACGGCTCCAGTTCTAACTCTTCCTGAGGGATCAGGTGGCTATGTCATTTATTGTGATGCTTCTGGTGTTGGGCTAGGTTGTGTACTGATGCAGCATGGCAGAGCTATAGCCTATGCCTCCCGGCAGCTCCATAAAGCACGAAAGGAATTATCCTACTCGTGACCTGGAGTTAGCAGCGGTAATTCATGCTTTGAAGATATGGAGGCATTATTTATATGGCGTGCATGTTGATATTTACACGGACCACAAAAGTCTCCAATATATCTTTAAGCAGAAGGAACTGAATTTGCGACAGAGAAGGTGGCTAGAGTTGCTGAAGAATTATGATGTTGATATTCTATACCATCCAGGGAAGGCAAACGTTGTAGCAGATGCACTTAGCCGTAAATCTATGGGTAGCTTGACAGATTTACAACCAGAATGGAAGGATACAGTCCGTGAGATTTGCTAGTTAGCTAACCTTGGAGTCCGTTTGGCTGATTCTAAAGATGGCGGAGTTTTTGTTTGAGGAGTTGTTGAATCCTTTATCATAGAAGAGGTAAAGAGACACCAGTACGAGGACCCTGTTCTGGTACATTATAGAGATGCAGCTCTTCAAAAGGGGAAGACCTCATTCGAGATTGCACCTGACGGAATACTACGATACAGAGGTAGGTTATGTGTACCTAACATTGCAGGGCTACGGCAACAGGTTATGGGAGAGGCACACTATGCCCGCTATACTGTTCATCCATGGTCAACAAAGATGTATCATGACCTCAGATGTTTATATTGGTGGGATGGCATGAAAAAGGATATAGCGGAGTTTGTCGCTCAGTACCCGAATTGTCAACAGGTTAAGGTCGAGCATCAGAAGCCTAGTGGATTATTACAGGAGATCGAGATCCCGACTTGGAAATGGGAAGCAATTAATATGGACTTCATTACAGGCCTACCTCAAACTCCACGGAAGTATGATTCTATATGGGTTATTGTAGATAAGCTGACAAAATGAGCCCATTTCTTCCAGTTAGGACTACTTATTCCGCTGAGGACTATGCAAAGTTATATATCAAGGAGGTAGTAAGACCTCACGGGGTCCCCACATCTATTATATCAGACAGAGGAGCTCAGTTTACAGCTAACTTATGGAGATCATTCCAAGAAGGATTGGGGACACAGGTGAGTCTTAGCACAACATTTCACCCTCAGACTGACGGACAGGCCGAGCGTACTATTCAGATGCTAGGAGATATGTTGCGGGCCCATGTTATTGACTTCAGGGGTAGCTGGGACGACCATTTGCCACTTATCGAGTTTGCCTATAATAATAGCTACCATTCTAGCATCTAGATGGCACCGTATGAGGCTTTGTATGGCAGGAAGTGCAGGTCACCTATTGGGTAGTTTGATGTTGGTGAGGCTAAGTTAATCGGCCCAGATATGATTCAGCAAGTTGTTGATCAGGTGAAGCTTATTCGGGAAAGGTTATTAGCAGCTCAGAGTCGACAGAAGTCATATGCAGATAATCGACGTCGACACTTAGAATTCCAGATTGGTGATTGGGTATTCTTGAAGGTGTCACCCATGAAGGGTGTAATGAGTTTCAGTAAGAAAGGGAAGCTTAGCCCGAGGTACATTGGGCCTTATCAGATTGTTCGTAGGGTAGGTAAAGTTTCCTACGAGTTGGACCTATCATCTGATTTGGAAGCAATACATCCAGTCTTCCACGTGTCGATGCTTCGCAAATGTGTTGGTGACCGTTCTAGAGTATTTCCCATGGATGATGTCCAAGTAACGGAGGAGTTGTCTAACGAGGAGAACCCTATAGCTATACTTGATCGACAGGTTAGGAGATTGCGTACCAAGGATGTGGCTTTCGTCAAAGTATTATGGCGAAACAACAATAGAGAAGAGATGACCTGGGAAGCCGAAGAGGAGATGAAAAATAAGTATCCTTACTTGTTCCCTACGGTTGCAGGTAATTTAAACTCCTCACTTGATTATATCGGTTAATAGATGAAACAACATATTATAACGATAAAGGAGATTTCCCTGAAATTTTTACAAGACTTTATAGGACCAATTTAACATTCGAGGACGAATGTTCTAAAGGGGGCAAGGATGTTATATCCCGTATTTTTATACGTCGAATTATTCGTAAGCTAATCGACATAAGTTAAGAACGGGATTATTTTGGGATATGAAATAAGTGCCTTTAATTCTCGATTTTAATTAGTACACGAATTGCTTATCAATTTTATTTAGTGTAGAAATATTATTGGAGATTAGGGACTAATTAATTATAATTAGATTATTAAGTAGGGATTAGTGATTAATTAAAATTAATTAGTTTAATTATATCTTGTGGGCCCCACCCATTTTTAATTAAATATATATGGTAATGACCAAATTGAGTTAACATTATTCATTTGCAAATTCAAAGCTTAAAAGAAAAAGAAGAAAGAACATTGCCATGGCTGCCAAGCTCTCGGCCAGCCATGGTTGAGAAAAAAAATAATTTTTCTTGTGTGATTTAATTCCAAGGTGATTTACAAGTCCAAGGAGGTGATAGCAACATTAGTATTGAATTGAGGAAGAAGAAATAGTGAAATTGGTGCAAGTGAGCGTAGAATTTGCTCCGATTAAATTAAGGTAAGATTTTCTTATTTTATGGTATAATTGGATTGATGGTGTTGTAATGGAAGGATTAAAATTAGATTAGATGAAGTTGGAAGTAAGAAATTGCATGAATTCGTTGATATTAGGAGTTGTGGTTGTTATATGGAATTGTTGAGTTGAAAGGATTAAAAGTATGATTTATGTTCATATGTTGTTATTCGTGTTGTCGTTGATGTGGATTCTAAATTTGGAAGAAAGAAGTGTATAACGTATCATGTACAAAGCGTATGTTGGTTTGTTTGGTATATAATCTTAAATGTTAATGATTTGGATTGGAAAAGGATTAAGAAAGGTTATTGGGTTGTTTGAGTTGTTTATGGACGGAATTGTAAGGATCCTATATGAATGTTTCTATTACTGTCATTGTTGGTATTGCTGTGATAACAGGAGGTTAATTGGAAGTTCGGGTTAGGCAACTATATAGGGGAAAATGCTGCCCGATTTCCATTAAGTTCTTAACTAATAAAAGTCCTAATCAAGAGAGCATGAATTAAATAATGATTCCTATAAGTGATTCGTTACAGATTTATAAGACAGAAAGTATAGCTTACTAACAATAGCGTTACTTTCATATTAAATAGGCTAAAGGGGCGACGAAGCGAACTTGGTTAAGATTAACCTTTAACAGGTATGTAAAGTTATCCCTTCTTTCTTTTGGCATGTCTTAGATATAAGTGACGTATGATATGAGCTTTGGGGTGGTCCTATTCATAATTTCCAAGTGTGATTCATGATTCTTATTCATTTCTTGATGTTATAACTCTTAAGGTAATTGAGCTATTTCCTCTCAAGTCTTCTATACGTTGGATAGTAGTCGGTTTGTATAAGCTCCTATTCTTAGAGACTCTACGATGACTAATGTCCTTGACTTCCATAAGCTATTTCATATTATCTTGGTACATGTCTATGATTCCTGAGGCTCTATTTGATATAGTCCATAGTGAAATTTAAAGGGTACTTAATATGACTATCGCCTTTGATACTCGAGTGTTAGTTATTCTACTTATTCTATTGAGTCTCAGATGATGATTTAGTTGCATATGGTTGCCCATGATATTCTACTCATGCATACTGTTATTGTATCATTCACCGAGTCCCGGGCCGGGTATGTATTCGTGCAAAGTTTCACTGCATTGTTCACCGAGTCCCTCACTAGAGGGCTGGGTACGGTATATGTATATGACGATATGATGACATGATGATATGATGATATGATTATAGCACCGAGTCGCATGATGGGCCGGGTATGGTATATGTGTACACGACTTTATTCACCGAGCCCCATAATGGGCCGGGTATGGTATATGATAATGATATGCATGATTTTGTTTCGTAAGGCACAGGTACAGTGATTTCTTGATTATCATACTTGTCTCCTGGAACCTCTACTTCAGTTATGATCTTTCTTTATGGTATGTCATGCTTTATATACTCAGTACATATCTCGTACTGACCCCCTTTCTTCGGGGGGCTGGGTTTCATGCCCGCAAGTGTAGATACTCGCTTTGGTGATCCTCCAACTTAAGACTTCTACTCAGCTATCTCGGAGTGGTCCATTGTTCCGGAGCCTAGACTTTAGGTACAGATCCTTTATATATATATATATATATATATATATATATATATATATATATATATATATATATATATATATATATATATATATATATGTTATCCAGGGGTACGACGGGGCTCTGTCCCGTCATATGTCACTGTTGATACTCTTAGAGGTCTGTAGATATATGTGTGGGTGGTGCACAGATTTTGTTCGTCTTGTGTATTATGTCATGCTTTATTGATTGTCACTCCTTAGGAGACAGGTTACCTTGATGTATATATGTGACAGTTCTGGGACGACATTTTGGTTTTACAAGTTTCCATATTATGTTTAGTTTCGGGTTGATTATAGCTAACAGGTACGTATTCGAGTGTCCAGCTCGGGCATTAGTTACGGCCTACGGGATTGGGTCGTGACAGTTACCTCGTTCTCGAGGCAGGTATGATTCTATATGGGTGATCGTGGATAGATTAATACAGGCAGCCCATTTTCTTCTGGGTAGAACTACCTACTCAGCAGAAGATTATGCGAGATTATATCTCAAGGAAATTGTGCGACTCCATGGTATACCATTATCTATTATTACAGATAGAGGAGCACAGTTTATAGCCAAGTTTTGGAAGTCCTTTCAAGAAGGTCTAGGCACTCAAGTGAAACTTAGCACGGCATTTCATCCGCAGACCGATGGGCAAGCCGGGCATACTATTCATACCTTGGAAGACATGCTACGAGCATGTGTGCTGGATTTCGGTGGTAGTTGGGATGATCATTTACCGCTAATCGAATTTGCATACAATAATAGTTACCATTCCAGCATTCAAATGGCTCCTTATAAAACTTTATATGGGAGGAAGTGTAGATCCCCAATTGGATGGTTTGAAACAGGAGAAGCACAATTAATAGGCCCCGAATTGATTCAGCAGGTGGTAAAAAGAGTTAAGGTGATGCGAGATCGATTATTGACAGCCCAAAGCCGTCAAAAGTCTTTGCAGACAACCGCCGACGAGACTTGGAATTCCAGGTTGATGATTGGGTATTTTTGAAAGTATCGCCAATGAAAGGGGTGATGAGATTTGGCAAGAGAGGGAAGCTAAGTCCTAGATACATTGTACCCTATAGAATTATCCGCAAGGTGGGTCATGTGGCCTATGCATTGGACTTACCTTCGGAGCTTGAATCAGTTCATCCAGTTTTCCATGTTTTGATGCTCCGCAAGTGTGTTGGAGATCCAACAAATAATTTCCCGGTAGATGATGTGCAAGTGACAGAAAGGATAACCTATGAAGAGCTGCCTATTTCTACTCTAGACAGGCAAGTGCGAAGACTTCAAAATAAAGAGGTAGTATCAGTCAAAGTCTTATGGCGAAACAACAATCGGGAAGAAATGACTTGGGAGGCAGAAGAGAAGATGAAGTCCAAGTACCTGCATTTATTCCAACCCCCAGGGTAGATCCAAGATGAAACGCAAATAATATAAGGTATGTATGCTTTATCTCTATGCTTTTGGTCGTGTGCGGCCATAGATATGTTAATATTGTGATGTAGCCCTGTGAGGCAATGATATTATGGGTTGTTGTGACAGGTTGGTAGTGCCAAATTACAGGGTAATCTCTGGCGAAATTTTTGTAGAATCCCGAGTGTTTAACATTCGAGGACGAATGTTCCAAAAGGGGGGAAGAATGTTACACCTTGGAAAATCCCCTGTATATGTACAGTGAATAGGCTAACAAAGGAAATAGCGTATACGATGTTTTGATGAGTAAGAAATAATATTTGATGACCCTCAACGAGATTTCGAAGGCATATAATGCAAGGAAAGAAAGTTGTCAAGGAATGCGAACCATATGTTGTGTATCGGATAAGAATTTCGAGCAACGAGTCTATGATGGCACAATGATGTCTTGGAGACAAGTAATAACTTCCCGTAGATTGGTATTGAGATGTTAAACAAGTGCCAAGAAGGTTCCATAAGGATTGGAGATCGAACGAGCCGACGAAAACAAGTTCCGAAGAACTGGACAACATACGGCCAGACATACTGGTTGTATAATATTCACGGACCATATGTCGAGTCCGTAGAACCAGTCCAGAACAACATGGCTCACTGGACCAAATATACGGTCCTAACATACGGTCAGTAAAAATTATACGGACCGTATGTTGGTCCGTATAAAGTGGGTCGGCCAGCTTTTGTATTTTAATATAAGGGACCCTTCTTATTTCATTTTCATTCCATCCTCCACTCCACAAGACAATAACACTCTAGAATATTCTCCAACATCCATTCACAAGAAAATAAAAGGAAATCAATGATCAACAACACCAAATCCATGAATCAAAGTGTATGAAACCCAAGTAAAGTTCATCTTCCTCAAAGAAAATCAAAAGAGGTGAGATAGGGTTTTGGTGCTAGAGGAGAAACTCCACTCAAGACTTGTTCAACCATCATCTAAGGTACGTTTCATGACTAAACCATGTTTTTTAAGGTAATGGGAGATTAAGATACTTGAATTGTAGAAAGACATAGGAAATGGGTCATTAATGAGTGAATAGTGCCATATTTGGATGGTAGTTGGATTGACTCATAAATGTTGGTGTGTTATGATTATGAATACATTATAAATGACATTTAGACCATGAAATAAGTGTGATACATGAGAAAAAGTGATAGTAAGCCATAACCATAAATGTGAAGAAATTGAAGAGGAATGGTGGATTATGGTAATTTTATATGAATGATGGTTGTTGATTGCTATATTGTGAATGTTGTTGTGAGTGTTGGGAGTTGATATAGAATATGGGGAAAGTAGTATAAACAAAGAAAGTTCTGCCCAATTTTCCCTTGCTTTAGGAAGCCCGTTCTTATAATTGCTTAGCTAATGACGATATAAATTATCTTGAAGGTAGAACGTGTGTATTAAAGGAGAGCACGCGAGCGATAGCTTAGTTAAACGTCAAAGGTATGTAAGGTTTATCCCTTCCTTCAAAGGCATAAATCTTTCAAGATTTCGACGATCCTCCGATATGGTGGAACTTATGAGTCCTTAATATACTAAATTACATACGAGCATTATAATAATGATGATCAGTTAAAGTATAGAGATTCGATAATTCTTGATATGATGATCTCATAATGCTAATGATGTTATTACTGTTAACACTCACCTTATGCACTACTTCCTTCGAGGTGAGGCAAGATACTCCTAAATGTTCATAATATAATCGGGGGTTTACGACCTTACGTCACCCCGACATAGCTATGGTTGCCTTCAAAATCTAATGTATACTCCTAATTCTAAGTCATGATATGTCTATAAGGTGATTAACAATGATAGCTTATAATATGCCTATGTTATGCATGAATATACCAAGCTATGATAAGATTATTATACGTTCATGAGATGTGCTGTCACGACCCGTCTAGAGGGCCGCAACGAGCACCCGGTGCTAGCCCATCCGGGCACCCTTGGCTTACACATATACTTACATCTAGGTGAGCCATACGATTAAACATACATCTCTTTTTATATTAATCACGCTAGTCCCATTGGACGACAACATCTTTAAATCATCATTGACATCTATGCCACATCAAATGTATATAAGCCGACGAGGCTATCAAAAGATATACAAAATATAGGCCGACAAGGCCGGACACGTCTAATCATACACACGTGACTACGAGCCTCTAAGGAGAGTATAACATATCACATGAGCGGGACAGGACCCCGCTATGCCCACAATTATGTACACAAAAGAATAAGTACCCAAAAGCTATGGCTCCGAATGAAATGGAGCTCTGCTGTGAAGTCTCTGAGAAAGCAGCTATGGATCAAGCCTATCTCCCTGTGCACCTGCGGGCATGATGCAGCGTCCACAAACAAAAGGACGTCAATACGAAGAATGTACTGAGTATGTAAAGCATGATCAATATCAATATAGAAGCATAAATAGCAACATAAGAAATAGCATAGGATGGGAGATGGAAATATTGTCGTCATATGCACTTACTTTCCTTTCATAGGAACTTTCCCTTGCTAATACGTATTTGTGTACATACATCATTATCCGTATTCCATGATAGTACCCGTACCATATCTGTACTCGTATTCGTATACATGCCCTTATTCACATTCATATACATAGTCATATCATATTCGTACTCATATTATATACATAGCATTTCCATAGCATACCCGACCACGTAGGATCGGTGTTTCCTACATACTTGGCCAACCAAGGCTCAAGGTTACTCATACCTGGCCCTACCAAGGCTTCAGGGTTATCCGTACCCTCTGCAGAGGTGCGCGCGCGTTACGTAATCGTATACATACTTATTTACATATCATACCCGACCTCATAAGCTCGGGGTTCTATAATAGTCGTACATATACATAATAGCTCATAAACATCTTTACTTTTAATCATTGTTATAATAATCGTCATCGTTATTATTATTATAGTCATCATCAATAGCATTATCACTACTATCGTCATCCACCTCTTCTACCTTAATAGGCCTACTCATAATATGAGAAACTTAGTACAATCGTAGCGTATCAAGAATTGTGAGCTTACAAGCTCGGAAGATCAATTCATTTTGGAAGACAACATACTCGTATAGAGGATTTAGATGTTTGGCCAAAGAACCATGCCTTATGAAAGGAGGGTTAGCCTTACATACCTTTCCGTCGCACTATTCTACACTTGCGCGTTCCCCTCCAACGTTAGCATTTCTACCTTCATTAAAGTCATACTATCATTACAATCGATAATTAGCACACATGGCTAAAACTAGGGGAAAATCGGACAACATTTCCTTCACATCATAATTCAACTCCCAAACGTCAACAATACATTCACAATATCATAACAATGGCCATTAGTCATTCACATTATCCACATTCCTCAATTTACTTTCATGTGCCCATATCTATGGCTATAACACATGATTTTGTCCATTCACATACAATGTCTATTTCCTGGTCTTTTGACGTCATTTATAACCCATTGATGTCACAATATAACAACAATCATGATTCGATTCCAACTAATTCTCTAAATGGCACTATTCATCATTCATGACCCATTTTACCATATTCTTCTACACTCCAAGTATTTCAACTCTCCAATATCTTAAACAACATATAAACATCATGAATCTTACCTTAGATGTTGTAGGAACAAGCTTTAGTTTATAATACTCCACTTTGAGCAAAACCCTAGTTTATCTCCATTTTGATTTCTTGACCTTGGATGATCGTTGATGGTTTTCTTACTCTTGATTTACTTGTTTTATGTTGTTGGTCACCGAATATCTTTGAATTCTTGTGGAAATAAATGTAGAGAGATGTTTTAGAGAGAAGGGGTGTGATGTAGAGGTGAAATGAAATAAGCCTTGGTCCCCTTATTTAATGACTTGAAAATTTGATTTGAAGTGCACAGCGGTCGTAAACTTGGTTTACGGTCCGTATTCCAGTTTACGGACCATCCTTCATGGTCGTATTTAATCATAACAGATCCAGAAACTCAGGCTGAAGCATGGTGATTTACGATCACGGTTTACGGGCCGTAAACCACTTTACGGTCCGTATTTTGGGTCGTATTTAACCATTTGATCAATTGGCAGAAAGTTGATGTTTTGGAAGCCAAAATACGACATGGTAGTTTACGGACCGTATACCACTTTACGGTCCGTATTTCACTTTACGACCAACCGGCCAGAATGCAAGCCTGCAACTTTTCACATTGCCAAAACCTATAATTAGTCATTGTGGAACATTACCTATCTCTTACTGCAATTGCCTTTGGAATCTTATTTAGGGTCATCAAATGTCGTTTCTTACTCATGGAAACATCATACACTCGTGCTCATCACTAGGTCATTCACTTGCGTACCAACGGATGATTTTTCGAGGTGTAACATGTGCAATAGTGATGGGTAATGATTGATTTTGTGATGATATGATTCCACCGCGCCAGAATGGCCGGGCATGTCACCGCTAAGGCGGGCTGCATATGGTTCCACCGTGCCTAGATGGCCGGGCATTTCACCGCTAAGGCGGGCTGCGATGTTACACCGAGCCTAGAGGGTCGGGCATGATCACCACTAGTGGGCAGCATATGATGGTTACCCGGATGCGGGATAACAATGAGATATGTGATGTGATGAGACATATGATGTGACCAGATATGTAATGTGACGAGATATGTGATGTGATGATATACGTACCATGATTATGTGAAATATGATATATGTACGAAATATGTTTGCTTATGACACTCTTACAGGTTATATCTTTCTCTACTTATGGCTCATGATCCTCCTATTATTTATATTTCATTCTTGCCGTACATACTCAGCACAATGTTCGTACTGACGTCCGTTTTCTTTGGACGCTGTGTTCATGCCCACAGGTAGAAAGGGAGGCGAGCCTGAGCCAGATTCGTAGTAGCTGTCAGCCGATTGAAAGCGCTCCTTTGTTCCGGAGGTGCTTGATCGTTCTTTTGTGTATATTTGTATGTGTTGGGCTCGACGGGGTCCTGTCCCGTCTATGCGTTTTGTACTTCAATAGAGGCTCGTAGGTACTCAATGTGGGTTATGTGGTCGGGTAAAGTCACTATGGTATAATTGTATATATATTATTTTTGATAGCCTAAAGGGGCTTATGTATATGAAACTATTTATGTTTACAAATGAGACATGACTTTCCTATAATTTGAGTATAAAATCGACAAAAGAGTAGTTAATGAGCATGATAGGTAGTAGAACGAGCGGTGCTCGGTGGTTAGCCCCGGGTACCCATCGCGACCCCTAGCTGGGTCGTGACAAAAGTGGTATCAGAGCAGTTCAGTCCTAGGAAGTGTCTACGAGCCATGTCTAGTAGAGTCTTGTTTATGGTGTGTTGCGCGCCACATCAATAAACAAGAGGTTACAGGGCATTTAGGAAAAATGACCATCCTTCTTCTCATGAGATCGTGCGATAGAGCCATGTTTAAGATTTTATCCTCCCTAATAGTGTGTTATGATTTCCGAATGCCGCCAAAGGGAAAGGCTATAGCCGCCCAGAAGGGAAAGACTACGGCAAAGAGGCGGGTAGAAAGAGAGCCCCCGATGAATGTAGAAGAAGGAGAATCACATAATGAGGCCTTGTCTAACACTTCTTCTACCCCGCTTAATGTGGAAGAACAAGGAGGAGTCCCAGCTCCAATTCCTCCACCGGTTGCTTCGGGTCAACAAATGACCGAGGACATCAAGTTATTGACACAATTTGTTGCCGCTCAAGCACAACGACAAAATGTGGGTTCAAGCGATCCGGCAACAAGCACCAAGGCCCGTGAATTTATGAGTCTAAATCCTCCGTGATTTGATCGCACTTTTCCTTCAAGACAGAGTCAGAGATCGAGAGCTCCGGGTTCTTAGTTTGGGGATGATTACAGTCAGAGGAGACCGCTAGTTACACGATGTAGCCGGTGCTGGAAGTTACACTCAGGGTCGTGTCTCCTGGACACCGATGCTTGTTATGTTTGTTGACAGACTGGACATTTGATGCGAGATTGTCCCTCGCGGTATGGTAGAGGTGGGGTTCAGCCCACAGGCTCAGCAGTTGGTTCTTCATCAGTACGCCCAGTAGGGCAGACTCCCCAGGTCTCAGCAGGTCGAGGTAGAGGCAGAGGGGCAGCATCTACTTCAGGTTCCACTCAGCCCCGTGTTTATGCTTTAGCGGGACGACAGGATCTCGAGTCTTCTCCGATTGTGGTTACAGGTATATTGTCTATGTTTTCCCGTGATGTGTATGCGTTGATAGATCCGGGTTCGACATTCTCTTATATTACTCCATATGTTGCTGGTTGTATTGGGGTGAAACTTGAGCCAATCAAACCTTTTGAAGTGTCTACTCCGGTTGGTGATCCCGTGATAGCAAGACAAGTGTACAAAAATTGTGTAGTTGTGATATGTGATCGCCAGACCACTGCTGATTTGATTAAGTTGAAAATGTTAGATTTCGATGTAATTACGGGCATGGATTGGTTGGAATCGTGTTATGGTAATGTTGTTTGCCGATTAAAAGAGGTTTGATTCCAATTTCCGGGAGAGCCCGTGCTTGAATGGAAGGGTAATGCAGCATCACCAAAAGGCAGGTTTATTTCCTATCTTAGGGCAAGAAAGATGATAGCCAAGGGCTATATTTATCATCTAGTTCGTGTTCATGACACCGAGGCAAAGTCACCAACTTTCGGATCCATTCCAATAGTGAATGAATTCCTAGATGTATTTCCTGATGAACTCCCAGGACTTCCTCCAGAAAGAGAGATTGACTTCGCCATTGACGTGTTGCCGGACACCAAGGCTATTTCTATTCCTCCGTACCGAATGGCTCCGGCAGAGTTGAAAGAGTTAAAGGCACAGTTGAAAAATTTGCTTGAAAAGGGGTTTATTAGACCTAGTTCATCACCGTGGGGAGCACCGGTCTTGTTCGTGAGGAAGAAAGACGGTTCTCTATGAATGTGTATCAATTATAGGCAATTGAACAAAGTGACGGTAAAGAACAAATATCCTATTCCAAGGATTGATGACGTATTCGACCAATTGCAAGGTGCCAAGTGGTTTTCTAAAATAGATTTGAGGTCGGGTTACCATCAAGTGAGAGTTAGAGAAGCGGACATCCCAGACAGCTTTCAGAACGAGATATGGCCATTATGAATTTAGAGTGATGTCGTTTGGGTTGACTAATACTCCGACCGTGTTTATGAATTTGATGAACAATGTATTCAGGCCTCTTTTGGATCTATTTGTCATAGTATTCATTGATGATATTCTGGTGTATTCTCACACGAAATACGAACATGCAGATCATTTGCGAATTGTTCTTGGCATTCTTTGAGCTCGGGAGTTTTATGCAAAATTTTCAAAGTGCGAGTTTTGGCTAAATTCTATGACATTTCTCGGCCATGTTATTTCAGATGATGGCCTTCTAGTCAACACTCAGAAAATTGAGGCTGTGAAAACTTGGCCAAGGCCTACGACGCCTACAAAAGTTCGTAGTTTTCTAGGTTTGGCAGGTTATTATAGAAGATTCATAGAGGGCTTCTCATCTATTTTAGCCCCATTGACGAAGCTAACCCAGAAGATAGCCAAATTTCAATGGAATGATGCTTGTGAACGTACTTTCCAAGAGTTGAAAGACAGATTGACCTCAGCTCCGGTCTTAACACTTCCAGAAGGGTCAGATGGCTATGTGGTATATTGTGATGCCTCCGGTGTCAGATTAAGGTGTGTATTGATGCAGCATGGAAAAGTAATTGCATATGCTTCGAGACAATTACGTAAACATGAAAGGAATTATCCAACTCATGATCTCGAATTGGCTGCGGTTATTCATGCCTTAAAAATATGGAGGCATTATTTGTATGGTGTGCATGTTGATATTTATACGGATCACAAAAGTCTTCAATACATTTTCAAGCAAAAGGAGTTGAACTTACGGCAGAGGCGATGGTTAGAATTGTTAAAAGATTATGATGTGAACATATTGTACCACCCCGAAAAAGCAAACGTAGTAGCCGATGCGCTTAGCCGTCGATCAATGGGCAGTTTATGTGAAATCCCTCCGGAAAAGAAAGAGATGGTTCGTGAGCTCCGTCAACTAGCTAATCTTGGAGTACGAGTAATCGATTCGGGTAATGTGGTGGTTAGCATCAAGGATCCCACAATTTCGTCCTTGGACATGGAAGTGAAAGAATGGCAATATGAAGATCCTCAATTATGTCGTTATAGAGACACATCTTATGTAAAGGAGAAATCTTCATTTGATGTTGCTATGGATGGGGTTCTTAGATACCGAAACAGGCTATGTGTACCTTATGTAGCGGAATTGCGCCGACAAATTCTAGAAGAAGCACATTGTTCTCGGTATTCTATTCATCCAGGCGCAACCAAAATGTATCGTGATCTCAAGTTAATATATTGGTGGGATGGCATGAAGAGAGACATAGCCGAATTTGTAGCACAGTGTCAAAATTGCCAACAAGTAAAAGTTGAACATCAGAAGCCAAGAGGTTTATTGCAAGCAATAGAAATCCCTACTTTGAAATGGGAAGTGATCAACATGGATTTTATTGTGGGGTTACTGTTATATCCCGTATTTTTATACGTCGAATTATTCGTAAGCTAATCGACATAAGTTAAGGACGGGATTATTTTTGGATATGAAATAAGTGCCTTTAATTCTCGATTTTAATTAGTACACGAATTGCTTATCAATTTTACTTAGTGTAGAAATATTATTGGAGATTAGGGACTAATTAATTATTATTATATTATTAAGTAGGAATTAGTGATTAATTAAAATTAATTAAGTTAATTATATCTTGTGGGCCCCACCCGTATATAATTAAAAGAAAAACAACAATTGATGAGTCATGGGGGAGGGGGGGGGCACGTGTCCAAGGAAGGGACACCATATAAATATATATGGCAATGACCAAATTGAGTTAACATTATTCATTTGCAAATTGAAAGCTTAAAAGAAAAAGAAGAAAGAACATTGCCATGGCTGCCAGGCTCTCGACCAACCATGGTTGAGAATTTTTTTTTTTTGCTTGCTTGATTTAATTCCAAGGTGATTTACAAGTCCAAGGAGGTGATAGCAACATTAATATTGAATTGAGGAAGAAGAAATAGTGAAATTGTTGCAAGTGAGTGTAGAATTTGCAAGTGAGTGTAGAATTTGCAAGTGAGTGTAATGGAAGGATTAAAATTAGATTAGATGAAGTTGGAAGTAAGAAATTGCATGAATTCGTTGATATTAGGAGTTGTGGTTGTTATATGGAATTGTTGAGTTGAAAGGATTAAAAGTATGATTTATGTTCATATGTTGTTGTTTGTGTGGTTGTCGTGTTGTCGTTGATGTGGATTCTAAATTTGGAAGAAAGAAGTGTATAACATATCGTGTACAAAGCGTATGTTGGTTTGTTTGGTATATAATCTTAAATGTTAATGATTTGGATTGGAAAATGATTAAGAAAGGTTATTGGGTTGTTTGAGTTGTTTTTGGACGGAATTGTGAGGATTCTATATGAATGTTTCTATTACTGTCATTGTTGGTATTGTTGTGATAACAGGAGGTTAATTGGATGTTCGGGTTAGCCGAGTTATATAGAGGAAATGCTACCCGATTTCCGTTAAGTTCTTAACTAATAAAAGTCCTAATCAAGAGAGTATGAATTAAAGAATGATTCCTATAAGTGATTGGTTACAGATTTATAAGCTAGAAAGTATAGTTTACTAACAATAGCGTTACTTTCATATTAAATAGGCTATAGGGGCGACGAAGCGAACTTGGTTACGATTAACCTTTAACAGGTATGTAAAGTTATCCCTTCTTTCTTTTGGCATGTCTTAGATATAAGTGACGTATGATATGAGCTTTGGGGTGATCCTATTCATAAGTTTCGAGTGTGATTCATGATTCTTATTCACTTCTTGATGTTTGAACTCTTAAGGTAATTGAGTTATTGCCTCTCAAGTCTTTTATACGTTTGATAGTAGCCGGTTTGTATCAGATACTATTCTTAGATACTCTACGATAATTAATGTCATTGACTACCATAAGCTGTTTTATATTATCTTGGTACATGTCTATGATTCCTGAGGCTCTATTTGATATAGTCCATAGTGACATTTAAAGGGTACTCAACATGACTATCGCCTTTGATACTCGAGTGTTAGTTATTCTACTTATTCTATTGAGTCTCAGATGATGATTTAGTTGCATATGGTTGCTCATGATATTCTACTCGTGCATACTGTTATTGTATCATTCACCGAGTTCCGGGCCGGGTATGTATTCGTGCAGAGTTTCACTGCATTGTTCACCGAGTCCCTCACTAGAGGGCCGGGTACGCTATATGTATATGACGATATGATGACATGATGATATGATTATAGCACCGAGTCCCATGATGGGCCGGGTATGGTATATGTGTACACGACTTTATTCACCGAGACCCATAATGGGCCGGGTATGGTATATGATAATGATATGCATGATTTTGTTTCGTATGGCACAGGTACAGTGATTTATTGATTATCATACTTGTCTCTTGGAACCTCTACTTCAGTTATGATCTTTCTTTATGGTATTTCATGCTTTATATACTCAGTACATATCTCGTATTGACCCCCTTTCTTCGGGGGGCTGCTGTCACACCCCGACCTCGTTGGGGTGTGATGGGCACCCGACCCTTACTTAGGGCCGAGCGAACCCTCAGACTCTCGCTGCACATAAAATCACGTCAACTCTTTTTTTTTCTTTAAAACAAATAATCAAGTACATAGCAAAACGTTTCTTTCAGAAATATTCTTTCTCGCGGCTTTCAAGCCGAACAAACTTGTGATCATACAAAATTCATTACGTACATAGACCGACAACCAATACCCACGACACTGTCTGCAAAGTCTCTAATAAGATCCCAAAAGCATAACATACAGAATCTGACTCGGCAGCACTCCGGGAACAAATGGAGCTTGCCATCTGCACTGGAACATCTTCCATCTGTCCTCAACTCAACTGGGAGTACCTGCGCGGCATGAAACGCAACCCCCGAAGAGCAGGGGGTCAGTACGGAAATGTACCGAGTATGTAAAGCGGAAATATAGCAATATAAGCAAAACCGAGCCAGAAGTATAGAAATAGAACAGGTAGTATCAGATCCAAGTCCGAAACGGAAATACAGAGTGTGTGGCCAGGACCACGATATATACCATAAGCACGGGGTGTAGCCGTCTGAATCGTGATATGAAACAGAGGTACAAAGCCTAACTGGCAGGATCATCGTGCGGATCGGGGCACAGAGTGCTACTGACATACCCGCAACCGAAGCTAGGGGTGTAGAACTATAGCCGACTGAAGCATAGTCCGGCTCAATCATGCAGAAGCAACACCAACAGAATCATTCTCCGAATCCGCTGTCCAGAAATGTAACAGGCAGAACCATGCATGCAGAATCATAAACTTACACAAGCACAGGTAGTATATATTTACCTCAGGTTTCGGCCCTTTAGTGAGGGGCGCAATGGACAGTGCACTGGGGTGTGTACGAATAACCAGGTCGCCACAGGGTCGCCTCTAGTGCACAAGTCATACCTAAGAGGTTCCAGCAGGCAAATACGGCAGTTAGAATGTCAAAATGCTTTACTTTCTTTTGAAAAACATTTTTGTTTCACACATATAAAGGAATCAACGCACAATTTCCGCGGCCATAAGTCCAGCGGTCGCTACCACGCATACCGCGGCCAAGTACCCAGCGGTCACTATCACACGTACCGCGGCCAAGGGTCCAGCGGTTATAATCACACATACCGCGACCAAAAGTCCAGCGGTTACAATCACACATACCGCGGTCGAAGGTCCAGCGGTCACAATCACACATTTGACATACCGCGGTCAAGGGTCCAGCGGTCTATGTCAGGCACAATCACAAGTGCGGCAGACGCGGTCAAGGGTCCAGCAGTCAATGCCACTCGTCCGGCATGACGCGGTCAAGGGTCCAGCTGTCAATGTCGGACACGCCGCGGTCGAGGGTCCAGCGGCCAATATTACATATGCGCATATTCACATAACCGGCTCGGGACTCGGTAAAACAGAAAATAACCATACAGAATGCCAAATTATCACTTTCCCAACATAATCACACACGCCAGGATCATACATCACACAAGATTCAGGTATACCAAAATCGTATATCAGTAAGTACGGGAGGTAAGTAGTTTATCCAAAATATCAGGGTAATATTTTCAAAACGTTTTAGATGTCAAAAAAATATTTTATAAAGCTCATAAAGGTGGTCATAGCACCTATCGTATAGTAAACAACATAATAACCAGGAGCTACCTACGAGCTCCGGACACGAGTACATTGGCTAAAGCCATACAGAATTTATATCAGGGTTTCTGTCCCCGTAATTGTTTCCATGAACATTAAATCAATTCAGGTTCGTTAAAATAACTCCCGTTTAGTAGTCGGAACAATAGCCATAAGTTTCCTCGACTTATCGTATGGGAATAAGACAGACAGAACAATAAGAGAGGCATCGGGGAATAGCGGGCCCACCTCGGGCCAAGTCGAGGCAGCGGACAAGAATCACGCCCATTAGACTCTACAGAGTCATCTTGGAAGGTTTCATAGTGATCGGGTTACATTTGTACAAGTTATGGAGGTTTAACCACTTTTCTAGCAAAATGCGCCTTTTGAAATTCAATTGAATTGAATGAATAGTATCAAAAATCAATCTCGAGTTTCTATGAGCAGAATCGCCCCCGAGGCTCCGATCTTGACCTAGTACATCTAGGACATGCCAAAGAACAAAGGGGAAGACTTTACATACCTCGATTGCGCCTTACGCTCGCTTGTCTTCAATTCCAATTTCGTCCAGAATCTACAAATGGTCATGTTTACCAATTGTCAATTTCAAGCTTTTCGAGAATCTAAGCTTAATCACATAATTGCCTACCGAAATTTCGGCAGCATTTCCCCTATATATATGACATCCCCGAGACTTAGCTCGGCTTAATATATCAACACAGCAACCCAACAACAACATCACTAACAACAACAAGCATTACAAAACACACAGTATGGCATAACTAGCCTTGTTTTCCACATGGTCCAACAACTTCCACTTCAACTTCACAAACCCAAACTAGTATCAACATTTCCATATTCATCATTAATCAAGACCATTACAATGTGATTTGGAAGTATTTCATATCATTTCTATACAATATTCACATGATATACAAAATATACAAATTTTCCAGCAAACCATAATCCATCCAAAACATCAAATCTTCAACATACATATTCATAACATATTTCCACCTTCCAATTTCATCAACCATAATCATAATTCACATCTTAACAACTTCATTTCCATAATATCATAAAATCATATTAAAATGACATAATCTTCTACAATCAATTTCAATGCCAACGGACGAATTTATATCGATATTTTCCCGTTCTATTCCGTTGAAACTTTAAATAAACTTGTTGGCAATGAAAAAGAGCCTTAATCATACCTTAATTGCACAGCTACCACGTCCACCCTCTTATTTTTAGTTGATTTTTAGCTCAAATCGAAGGCAACGCGACGTAGAACACTTTTCTCTTCATGGGCTTCGGGATTTGGGGCTCAGATTTTGATCAAACTTTATTTATCTCTCTAAGTCTTTCCTCCCTCTCTCTCTAAAGAATTTTCTGGATCTTTTCTGATCTGAAAAGGTGGAGGAGGAGGCTGAAACCTCCCTTAAATAACAAGGAAATGGGCCTGACCCGGATTGGAATCGGGTTGGGCCCATTTCACTGCCCAGCTTGACCTTTCCGCCTTAAAATGTTCATATCTCCTTATCCCGATGTCACCTATAGGCCCACGACCTACCGTTGGAAAGCTATTTCAATTATCTACAACTTTTACATCAGGGCGTTTTCCCAAATTCCAGACTTATAATGCCGTTTTTGCCCCTCCAAGTCAGGTCATCCGAAAACGTTTTCTTAAAAAAAATCGTTTGAAGGGCTTCCACTTTGATTTGGTCCCAAGGCCCTTCACAAGTTGTGTTTTACTTTACATATGCGATTCATATAACTTGTCACGTGTCCCAAAAAAAAAAAAAACATGTGGGCCCCACCTCAGTTAATAATATGACGTTCAAAAATACGGGATATAACATCCTCCCCCCCTTTAGAACATTCGTCCTCGAATGTTAAACTGACCTTATGGGGTCTCCTGATACATCCGGGGAGGTACCCGTCTTTCCTTCGAAGATTTCCAAAAGTTGCAATCGCTATCTCTTCTTCCTCCGCTTACCTACTTTTCTCCTTTTCATTAATATTGTCGCATCAGAAACTTCCACTCTTATTGTAACGAGTTCAGTACTCGTTTACTTCATGACATCTCTACATCCCACCTTTTACTTGTCTCCCGAATTTTGTTTAGCTAACATTCTTCAGATATCGTAACACTGGCCGCTGGGGCCCACTACAGATTGGTACAGTCATGAACGAGACATCGTATGCATATCTATGCATTTACTGCCATTTTACTCACAAAATATTTCCAAATGCTTTTTCAAACTTAACTCTGATCCAAGGGCTGTATTGCGTTTCCTTTCTCTTTCACCAGCCGAGTCTGCCTTGGCCTACCCGACCTATTTAGGGTTTTCAATCGCTCAGTGCCTTCTACTTTCCTTAGGGGTTACCCCAGATTTCCTATCTGTCTTTCACTTCTACATTCATGAAAATTTTGGTATACTTCCCAGGGGGTCACCCATCCCAAAATTGCTCTGGCCCTAGCACGCTTAACTTCGTAACCTTCACACATTTTGACACGTTAATGCTGATATAATTGCGTCGACGGTCCCGCACGACCTTTGTCACATAATTTAAGGCAACTCGGGGTCTTAGCAACTTTCAAAATGTTCTCGTAGCGGGTCGCACCCCGATCTAGAGAAGATTCTTTTACTTTTCTGGTTACCGGGCCGCCCCCGTAAATCCTCAATGTTTACCTCTATGCATACATATATAATTCTGAGGCGTGAGCGAACTGCTCAATTCTCGACGGCCCGTCATACACTTTGCATTCTTCCAATTAGAGGAAACTTTATCGTTAGGCATTTTTTTGCCTTTGCCCTATCAATATCGACCTTCAAGACTTGTTAAGAATTTATATCTCATTTTTCTCCTCGTATTTTTAGAAAAATTTGGGCAGAGGTTCCTCTGTATTTCTCACTATCGCAAAAACTGTACACAGGAAATACCAACCACGCCTCACAGGGCCAACACATATACGTATATATACATCACATCATATCGCATCATAGCCACACAGGGCTAACAATTTCAAATGAAAGTATAAAGAGGTCGAGACTTACCTTGCGTGCCCAACTCAAACGGCACCGGTGACACATTCCTGTTTACTCTCCTCTTCAATTTTTACCCTTACGTATCAATCATACTTCAAACACCTTGTCTGACATACGTCTTTCACACCATTGCTTACCGGTATACTGTGTAGCCTCTAATATCATCAGTTGTTGCCTTACGTCGATACTGTTCTCCAGCTGAAATTAAGGGTTAGTAAAAAGGAAATTCCTTTCCTACAGCTAGCTCTATCGCACGGTCCAGGATTCAAAGAAGATCAACAATCCCTAGATGCCCCGTAGTCTCTTGTTTATAGATGTGGCGCGCAACACACCATAAACAGGACTCTACCGGACACGACTTTGCAGACAACCCCTAGGACAGACCTGCTCTGATACCACTCTGTCACACCCCGACCTCGTTGGGGTGTGATGGGCACCCGACCCTTACTTACGGCCGAGCGAACCCTCAGACTCTCGCTGCACATAAAATCACATCAACTCTTTTTTTTTCTTTAAAACAAATAATCAAGTACATAGCAAAACGTTTCTTTCAGAAATATTCTTTCTCGTGGCTTTCAAGCCGAACAAACTTGTGATCATACAAAATTCATTACGTACACAGACCGACAACCAATACCCACGACACTGTCTGCAAAGTCTCTAATAAGATCCCAAAAGCATAACATACAGAATCTGACTCGGCAGCACTCCGGGAACAAATGGAGCTTGCCATCTGCACTGGAACATCTTCCATCTGTCCTCAACTCAACTGGGAGTACCTGCGCGGCATGAAACGCAGCCCCCGAAGAACAGGGGGTCAGTACGGAAATGTACCGAGTATGTAAAGCGGAAATATAACAATATAAGCAAAACCGAGCCAGAAGTATAGAAATAGAACAGGTAGTATCAGATCCAAGTCCGAAACGGAAATACAGAGTGTGTGGCCAGGACCACGATATATATCATAAGCACGGGGTGTAGTCGTCTGAATCGTGATATGAAACAGAGGTACAAAGCCTAACTGGCAGGATCATCGTGCGGATCGGGGCACAGAGTGCTACTGACATACCCGCAACCGAAGCTAGGGGTGTAGAACTATAGCCGACTGAAGCATAGTCCGGCTCAATCATGCAGAAGCAACACCAACAGAATCATTCTCCGAATCCGCTGTCCAGAAATGTAACAAGCAGAACCATGCATGCAGAATCATAAACTTACACAAGCACAGGTAGTATATATTTACCTCAGGTTTCGGCCCTTTAGTGAGGGGCGCAATGGACAGTGCACTGGGGTGTGTACGAATAACCAGGTCGCCACAGGGTCGCCGCTAGTGCACAAGTCATACCCAAGAGGTTCCAGCAGGCAAATACGGCAGTTAGAATGTCAAAATGCTTTACTTTCTTTTGAAAAACATTTTTGTTTCACACATATAAAGGAATCAACGCACAATTTCCGCGGCCATAAGTCCAGCGGTCGCTACCACGCATACCGCGGCCAAGTACCCAGCGGTCACTGTCACACGTACCGCGGCCAAGGGTCCAGCGGTTATAATCACACATACCGCGACCAAAAGTCCAGCGGTTACAATCACACATACCGCGGTCGAAGGTCCAGCGGTCACAATCACACATTTGACATACCGCGGTCTATGTCAGGCACAATCACAAGTGCGGCAGACGCGGTCAAGGGTCCAGCAGTCAATGCCACACGTCCGGCATGACGCGGTCAAGGGTCCAGCTGTCAATGTCGGACACGCCGCGGTCGAGGGTCCAGCGGCCAATATTACATATGCGCATATTCACATAACCGGCCCGGGACTCGGTAAAACAGAAAATAACCATACAGAATGCCAAATTATCACTTTCCCAACAAAATCACACACGCCAGGATCATACATCACACAAGATTCAGGTATACCAAAATCGTATATCAGTAAGTACGGGAGGTAAGTAGTTTATCCAAAATATCAGGGTAATATTTTCAAAACGTTTTAGATGTCAAAAAAATATTTTATAAAGCTCATAAAGGTGGTCATAGCACCTATCCTATAGTAAACAACATAATAACCAGGAGCTACCTGCGAGCTCCGGACACGAGTACATTGGCTAAAGCCATACAGAATTTATATCAGGGTTTCTGTCCCCGTAATTGTTTCCATGAACATTAAATCAATTCAGGTTCGTTAAAATAACTCCCGTTTTGTAGTCGGAACAATAGCCATAAGTTTCCTCGACTTATCGTATGGGAATAAGATAGACAGAACAATAAGAGAGGCATCGGGGAATAGCGGGCCCACCTCGGGCCAAGTCGAGGCGGCGGACAAGAATCACGCCCATTAGACTCTACGGAGTCATCTTGGAAGGTTTCATAGTGATCGGGTTACATTTGTACAAGTTATGGAGGTTTAACCACTTTTCTAGCAAAATGCGCCTTTTGAAATTCAATTGAATTGAATGAATAGTATCAAAAATCAATCTCGAGTTTCTATGAGCAGAATCGCCCCCGAGGCTCCGATCTTGACCTAGTACATCTAGGACATGCCAAAGAACAAAGGGGAAGACTTTACATACCTCGATTGCGCCTTACGCTCGCTTGGCTTCAATTCCAATTTCGTCCAGAATCTACAAATGGTCATGTTTACCAATTGTCAATTTCAAGCTTTTCGAGAATCTAAGCTTAATCACATAATTGCCTACCGAAATTTCGGCAGCATTTCCCCTATATATATGACATCCCCGAGACTTAGCTCGGCTTAATATATCAACACAGCAACCCAACAACAGCATCACTAACAACAACAAGCATTACAAAACACACAGTATGGCATAACTAGCCTTGTTTTCCACATGGTCCAACAACTTCCACTTCAACTTCACAAACCCAAACTAGTATCAACATTTCCATATTCATCATTAATCAAGACCATTACAATGTGATTTGGAAGTATTTCATATCATTTCTATACAATATTCACATGATATACAAAATATACAAATTTTCCACCAAACCATAATCCATCCAAAACATCAAATCTTCAACATACATATTCATAACATATTTCCACCTTCCAATTTCATCAACCATAATCATAATTCACATCTTAACAACTTCATTTCCATAATATCATAAAATCATATTAAAATGACATAATCTTCTACAATCAATTTCAATGCCAACGGACGAATTTATATCGCTATTTTCCCGTTCTATTCCGTTGAAACTTTAAATAAACTTGTTGGCAATGAAAAAGAGCCTTAATCATACCTTAAGTGCACAGCTACCACGTCCACCCTCTTATATTTAGTTGATTTTTAGCTCAAATCGAAGGCAACGCGATGTAGAACACTTTTCTCTTCATGGGCTTCGGGATTCGGGGCTCAGATTTTGATCAAACTTTATTTATCTCTCTAAGTCTTTCCTCCCTCTCTCTCTAAAGAATTTTCTGGATCTTTTCTGATCTGAAAATGTGGAGGAGGAGGCTGAAACCTCCCTTAAATAACAAGGAAATGGGCCTGACCCGGATTGGAATCGGGTTGGGCCCATTTCACTGCCCAGCTTGACCTTTCCGCCTTAAAATGTTCATATCTCCTTATCCCGATGTCACCTATAGGCCCACGACCTACCGTTGGAAAGCTATTTCAATTATCTACAACTTTTACATCGGGGCGTTTTCCCAAATTCCAGACTTATAATGCCGTGTTTGCCCCTCGAAGTCAGGTCATCCGAAAACGTTTTCTTAAAAAAAATCGTTTGAAGGGCTTCCACTTTGATTTGGTCCCAAGGCCCTTCACAAGTTGTGTTTTACTTTACATATGCGATTCATATAACTTGTCACGTGTCCCAAAAAAAATATTGACATGTGGGCCCCACCTCAGTTAATAATATGACGTTCAAAAATACGGGATATAACATCCTCCCCCCCTTTAGAACATTCGTCCTCGAATGTTAAACTGACCTTATGGGGTCTCCTGATACATCCGGGGAGGTACCCGTCTTTCCTTCGAAGATTTCCAAAAGTTGCAATCGCTATCTCTTCTTCCTCTGCTTACCTACTTTTCTCCTTCTCATTAATATTGTCGCATCAGAAACTTCCACTCTTATTGTAACGAGTTCAGTACTCGTTTACTTCATGACATCTCTACATCCCACCTTTTACTTGTCTCCCGAATTTTGTTTAGCTAACATTCTTCAGATATCGTAACACTGGCCGCTGGGGCCCACTACAGATTGGTACAGTCATGAACGAGACATCGTATGCATATCTATGCATTTACTGCCATTTTACTCACAAAATATTTCCAAATGCTTTTTCAAACTTACTCTGATCCAAGGGCTGTATTGCGTTTCCTTTCTCTTTCACCAGCCGAGTCTGCCTTGGCCTACCCGACCTATTTAGGGTTTTCAATCGCTCAGTGCCTTCTACTTTCCTTAGGGGTTACCCCAGATTTCCTATCTGTCTTTCACTTCTACATTCATGAAAATTTTGGTATACTTCCCAGGGGGTCACCCATCCCAAAATTGCTCTGGCCCTAGCACGCTTAACTTCGTAACCTTCACACATTTTGACACGTTAATGCTGATATAATTGCGTCGACGGTCCCGCACGACCTTCTTCACATAATTTAAGGCAACTCGGGGTCTTAGCAACTTTCAAAATGTTCTCGTAGCGGGTCGCACCCCGATCTAGAGAAGATTCTTTTACTTTTCTGGTTACCGGGCCGCCCCCGTAAATCCTCAATGTTTACCTCTATGCATACATATATAATTCTGAGGCGTGAGCGAACTGCTCAATTCTCGACGGCCCGTCATACACTTTGCATTCTTCCAATTAGAGGAAACTTTATCGTTAGGCATTTTTTTGCCTTTGCCCTATCAATATCGACCTTCAAGACTTGTTAAGAATTTATATCTCATTTTTCTCCTCGTATTTTTAGAAAAATTTGGGCAGAGGTTCCTCTGTATTTCTCACTATCGCAAAACCTGTACACAGGAAATACCAACCACGCCTCACAGGGCCAACACATATACGTATATATACATCACATCATATCGCATCATAGCCACACAGGGCTAACAATTTCAAATGAAAGTATAAAGAGGTCGAGACTTACCTTGCGTGCCCAACTCAAACGGCACCGGTGACACATTCCTGTTTACTCTCCTCTTCAATTTTTACCCTTACGTATCAATCATACTTCAAACACCTTGTCTGACATACGTCTTTCACACCATTGCTTACCGGTATACTGTGTAGCCTCTAATATCATCAGTTGTTGCCTTACGTCGATACTGTTCTCCAGCTGAAATTAAGGGTTAGTAAAAAGGAAATTCCTTTCCTACAGCTAGCTCTATCGCACGGTCCAGGATTCAAAGAAGATCAACAATCCCTAGATGCCCCGTAGTCTCTTGTTTATAGATGTGGCGCGCAACACACCATAAACAGGACTCTACCGGACACGACTTTGCAGACAACCCCTAGGACAGACCTGCTCTGATACCACTCTGTCACACCCCGACCTCGTTGGGGTGTGATGGGCACCCGACCCTTACTTACGGCCGAGCGAACCCTCAGACTCTCGCTGCACATAAAATCACATCAACTCTTTTTTTTTTCTTTAAAACAAATAATCAAGTACATAGCAAAACGTTTCTTTCAGAAATATTCTTTCTCGCGGCTTTCAAGCTGAACAAACTTGTGATCATACAAAATTCATTACGTACACAGACCGACAACCAATACCCACGACACTGTCTGCAAAGTCTCTAATAAGATCCCAAAAGCATAACATACAGAATCTGACTCGGCAGCACTCCGGGAACAAATGGAGCTTGCCATCTGCACTGGAACATCTTCCATCTGTCCTCAACTCAACTTGGAGTACCTGCGCGGCATGAAACGCAGCCCCCGAAGAACAGGGGGTCAGTACGGAAATGTACCGAGTATGTAAAGCGGAAATATAACAATATAAGCAAAACCGAGCCAGAAGTATAGAAATAGAACAGGTAGTATCAGATCCAAGTCCGAAACGGAAATACAGAGTGTGTGGCCAGGACCACGATATATATAATAAGCACGGGGTGTAGTCGTCTGAATCGTGATATGAAACAGAGGTACAAAGCCTAACTGGCAGGATCATCGTGCGGATCGGGGCACAGAGTGCTACTGACATACCCGCAACCGAAGCTAGGGGTGTAGAACTATAGCCGACTGAAGCATAGTCCGGCTCAATCATGCAGAAGCAACACCAACAGAATCATTCTCCGAATCCGCTGTCCAGAAATGTAACAGGCAGAACCATGCATGCAGAATCATAAACTTACACAAGCACAGGTAGTATATATTTACCTCAGGTTTCGGCCCTTTAGTGAGGGGCGCAATGGACAGTGCACTGGGGTGTGTACGAATAACCAGGTCGCCACAGGGTCGCCTCTAGTGCACAACTCATACCCAAGAGGTTCCAGCAGGCAAATACGGCAGTTAGAATGTCAAAATGCTTTACTTTCTTTTGAAAAACATTTTTGTTTCACACATATAAAGGAATCAACGCACAATTTCCGCGGACATAAGTCCAGCGGTCGCTACCACGCATACCGCGGCCAAGTACCCAGCGGTCACTATCACACGTACCGCGGCCAAGGGTCCAGCGGTTATAATCACACATACCGCGACCAAAAGTCCAGCGGTTACAATCACACATACCGCGGTCGAAGGTCCAGCGGTCACAATCACACATTTGACATACCGCGGTCTATGTCAGGCACAATCACAAGTGCGGCAGACGCGGTCAAGGGTCCAGCAGTCAATGCCACACGTCCGGCATGACGCGGTCAAGGGTCCAGCTGTCAATGTCGGACACGCCGCGGTCGAGGGTCCAGCGGCCAATATTACATATGCGCATATTCACATAACCGGCCCGGGACTCGGTAAAACAGAAAATAACCATACAGAATGCCAAATTATCACTTTCCCAACATAATCACACACGCCAGGATCATACATCACACAAGATTCAGGTATACCAAAATCGTATATCAGTAAGTACGGGAGGTAAGTAGTTTATCCAAAATATCAGGGTAATATTTTCAAAACGTTTTAGATGTCAAAAAAATATTTTATAAAGCTCATAAAGGTGGTCATAGCACCTATCGTATAGTAAACAACATAATAACCAGGAGCTACCTGCGAGCTCCGGACACGAGTACATTGGCTAAAGCCATACAGAATTTATATCAGGGTTTCTGTCCCCGTAATTGTTTCCATGAACATTAAATCAATTCAGGTTCGTTAAAATAACTCCCGTTTAGTAGTCGGAACAATAGCCATAAGTTTCCTCGACTTATCGTATGGGAATAAGACAGACAGAACAATAAGAGAGGCATCGGGGAATAGCGGGCCCACCTCGGGCCAAGTCGAGGTGGCGGACAAGAATCACGCCCATTAGACTCTACGGAGTCATCTTGGAAGGTTTCATAGTGATCGGGTTACATTTGTACAAGTTATGGAGGTTTAACCACTTTTCTAGCAAAATGCGCCTTTTGAAATTCGATTGAATTGAATGAATAGTATCAAAAATCAATCTCGAGTTTCTATGAGCAGAATCGCCCCCGAGGCTCCGATCTTGACCTAGTACATCTAGGACATGCCAAAGAACAAAGGGGAAGACTTTACATACCTCGATTGCGCCTTACGCTCGCTTGGCTTCAATTCCAATTTCGTCCAGAATCTACAAATGGTCATGTTTACCAATTGTCAATTTCAAGCTTTTCGAGAATCTAAGCTTAATCACATAATTGCCTACCGAAATTTCGGCAGCATTTCCCCTATATATATGACATCCCCGAGACTTAGCTCGGCTTAATATATCAACACAGCAACCCAACAACAACATCACTAACAACAACAAGCATTACAAAACACACAGTATGGCATAACTAGCCTTGTTTTCCACCTGGTCCAACAACTTCCACTTCAACTTCACAAACCCAAACTAGTATCAACATTTCCATATTCATCATTAATCAAGACCATTACAATGTGATTTGGAAGTATTTCATATCATTTCTATACAATATTCACATGATATACAAAATATACAAATTTTCCACCAAACCATAATCCATCCAAAACATCAAATCTTCAACATACATATTCATAACATATTTCCACCTTCCAATTTCATCAACCATAATCATAATTCACATCTTAACAACTTCATTTCCATAATATCATAAAATCATATTAAAATGACATAATCTTCTACAATCAATTTCAATGCCAACGGACGAATTTATATCGCTATTTTCCCGTTCTATTCCGTTGAAACTTTAAATAAACTTGTTGGCAATGAAAAAGAGCCTTAATCATACCTTAAGTGCACAGCTACCACGTCCACCCTCTTATTTTTAGTTGATTTTTAGCTCAAATCGAAGGCAACGCGACGTAGAACACTTTTCTCTTCATGGGCTTCGGGATTCGGGGCTCAGATTTTGATCAAACTTTATTTATCTCTCTAAGTCTTTCCTCCCTCTCTCTCTAAAGAATTTTCTGGATCTTTTCTGATCTGAAAATGTGGAGGAGGAGGCTGAAACCTCCCTTAAATAACAAGGAAATGGGCCTGACCCGGATTGGAATCGGGTTGGGCCCATTTCACTGCCCAGCTTGACCTTTCCGCCTTAAAACGTTCATATCTCCTTATCCCGATGTCACCTATAGGCCCACGACCTACCGTTGGAAAGCTATTTCAATTATCTACAACTTTTACATCAGGGCGTTTTCCCAAATTCCAGACTTATAATGCCGTTTTTGCCCCTCCAAGTCAGGTCATCCGAAAACGTTTTCTTAAAAAAAATCGTTTGAAGGGCTTCCACTTTGATTTGGACCCAAGGCCCTTCACAAGTTGTGTTTTACTTTACATATGCGATTCATATAACTTGTCACGTGTCCCAAAAAAAATATTGACGTGTGGGCCCCACCTCAGTTAATAATATGACGTTAAAAAATACGGGATATAACAGCTGCGTTTCATGCCCGCAGGTGCAGATACTCGCTTTGGTGATCCTCCAACTTAGGACTTCTACTCAGCTATCTCGGAGTGCTCCATTGTTCTGGAGCCTAGACTTTTGGTACAGATCTTTTTTATGTATATATATATATGTTATCCAGGGGTACGGCGTGGCCCTGTCCCGTCATATCAATGTTGATACTCTTAGAGGTCTGTAGACATATGTGTGGGTGGTGTACAGATGTTGTTTGGCTGTATTAGCATGACTTATTTTCGGGACGTTCCCATACGTAGTGGCAACCTTGTCGGCTTGCATATATATATATATATATATATATTGGGATGTTTATGTAGTAGCAGCCTTGTCGGCATATATATTTTCGGATGTTCCCGTATGTAGTGGCAGCCTTGTCGGCTTGTGCATTATGTCATGCTTGATTGATTGAGACTCCTCAGGAGACAGGTTAACTTGATGTACATATGTGACAGTTCTGGGACGACGTTTTGTTTTTACAAGTTTTCATATTATGTTTAGTTTCTGGTTGATTATAGCTAACAGGTACGTATTCGAGTGTCCAGCTCGGGCACTAGTTACGGCCTACAGGGTTGGGTTGTGACAAAACTGGTATCAGAGCAGTTCATCCTCGAAGTGTCTACGGACCGTGTCTATAGAGTTTTGTTTATCGGTGTGTTGTGCACCACATCTATAAACAAGAACCTACAGGACATTTAGGATGTTATCTTTCCTTCTTACTCTAGATCGTGCGATAGAGCTATATTATCAGGATAATCCCTTCCTAACAGACTATTATGTTTACAGCTATGCCTCCAAAGAAAGCGATAGTTGCCCAGAAGGGCAAATCGGTAGCAGGGGATACTAGCCAGAATCGGAGTGTTACTAGGGCCCATGCCTAGCTTATGCCTGATATTGTGCTTCAGTCGGCGTGTTCTGCTACACCGCCACTTCCGGAGGAGCCTAGAGCAGCAGCAACTCCAGATCAGGGGGCAGCTCCACCGCCAGCTCCCGAGGTTCCAGTACCTGAGCCTCCATCTCCTCAGCCAGGGGCGGAGGATAGAGCCATGAGAGATGCAGTTCAGTTGCTGACCAGATTAGTGGTAGGACAGGCTCGCAAGCATGGGCTAGGGGTTGACCATGCGGATAGACATGAGAGTTTGAGGGTTCGTGACATCCTAAGTTGTAATCCTCCAGAATGTTTCGGGTCAAAACCCTAGGACGATCCGCAGGATTGTATTCGGCAGATGCAGCGTACATTGAGAATAACCAAGGCTTCTGAGACTGAGTCTGTCGAGTTGGCTTCGTATCGGTTGCGTGATGTAGCTGTTAATTGGTATGAGTCGTGGGAGTTATCTAGGGGCGAGGACGCTCCTCCAGCAGTATGGGATGAGTTCGTGGAGGACTTCCTTGGCCACTTTCTGCCCCCAGAGATGAGACGAACTAGAGTTGATAGATTCTTACATCTGAGGCAGAGTGGCAGGAGCGTTCGATATTATAGTCTTGAGTTTGATTCGTTGGCCAGATATGCGCCTACTATTGTAGCTGATATGGCTGATAGAGTGCATCGTTATGTGATGGGACTGGATCGTTACTTGATTGACAACTGTATGGTAATGGCTTCTCAGCCAGGTATGGATATTGCTCGGGTACAGGCATATGCACAGGGGGTAGAGGATCGACACAGAGGACGTCAGCCAGATAAAGATTATGATAGAGGCCAGCATAAGAGATCTAGATCGGCTGGTTATCCTGGTGAGTTTCGAGGCAGGCAGCCTCAGCAGTATAGTAGATATTCTTCCCAGCCAGCACGGAGTGCACCCCCACAGTTTACAGGCAGGAGATTTTATAGTACAGGGTATTCAGGAGCCGGTCAGAGCTCCAGGGCTTCAGGTTCACAAATGAACAAGGGTTCGAGTCAGTCGAGGCCACCCTTGGCTCGGTGTTCTTGTTGTGGTAGGTCCCATTTTGGGGAATGTCGTCTCGCTACAGGTGCTTGTTTTACTTATGGCCGTCAAGGCCATGTTATGAGAGAGTGTCTGTATGGGGGTAATCCAGGTGGTGCGGCTCAACCTACTAGGTCAGTTGCTGGTTCATCTTCTTCTGTGGCTATGCGCCCTATGGGGCAGGGTTTTCATACACCAGCAGGCCGTGGTAGAGGTCGTGGTGGAGCTTCTAGTTCTAGCGGTCCTTCGAACCGCATATATGCTTTACTTAGTAGACAGGACCAGGAGGCGTCACCAAATGTGGTTACAGGTACATTATCGATTTTCTCTCGGGATATATATCCATTGATAGATCAAGGCTCCACCTTATCATATATATCTCCCTTTGTTGCTAGTAGAATTGGAATAGAGCCTGAGTTGGTAGAACTATTTGAGGTAGCGACACCGGTAGGAGATTCTGTTATAGCTAGGCAAGTATATAGAAATTGTTCGGTGGATATATATAGTCGTCATAACTTGGCAGATTTGCTAGAGTTAGATATGACTGGGTTTGATGTTATTATGGGTATGGACTGGTTAACCTTTTGTTATGCTAACGTTGATTGTAGAGAAAAGACAGTTCGGTTTCAGTTCCAAGGAGAGCCAGCTATAGAGTGGTTAGGGAATACGGCATCGCCGAGGGGTAAGTTTAGTTCATACCTCAAGGCAAGGAAGATGGTTAGAAAGGGTTATATTTATCATCTGGTTCGTGTGCATGACTTGAAAGCAGAGGTACCGCAGTCAGTTCGGGTAGTTAACGAATTTCCAGATGTATTCCCGGATGAACTTCCAGGTCTTCCTCCTGAGCGTGAGATAGAGTTTACTATAGATGTGTTACCAGATACTCAGCCCATATCTATTCCTCCTTACAGAATGACACCTGCAGAACTGAAGGAGTTAAAGGAGCAACTCAGAGACTTGGTAGAAAGGGCTTCATTAGGCCCAGCACATCACCTTGGGGAGCACCGGTATTATTTGTAAGAAAGAAAGATGGGTCGCTGCGAATGTGTATTGATTATAGGCAACTAAACAAGATGACAATAAAGAATAGATATCCCCTCCCCAGGATTGATGATTTATTTGACCAGTTGCAGGGTGCTAAGTGTTTCTCGAAGATAGACTTGCGGTTAGGCTATCACCAGGTGCGGGTAAAGGAGGCAGACATTCCAAAGACTGCATTCAGGACCCGATACGGGCATTATGAGTTTAGGGTAATGTCTTTTGGGCTGACCAATGCTCTAGCAGTATTTATGGATCTAATGAACCGAGTGTTCAAGCCATTCTTAGACCTATTCGTGATTGTATTTATTGATGATATTCTGGTCTATTCACGATCAAAAGAGGAGCATACCGATCATTTGAGGACGGTACTTAGGGTGCTCCAGCACCAGAAGTTGTATGCTAAGTTCTCTAAATGTGAATTTTGGTTGACTTCAGTAGCATTCTTGGGGCATATTATTGGAGCTGATGGTATTCGAGTAGACACACAGAAGATTGCGGCTGTCAAGACTTGGCCTAGAACTACGACACCTACTGAGGTACGTAGTTTTCTGGGGCTAGCAGGATATTACCGGAGATTCGTAGAGAAGTTTGCTTCGATTTCAGCGCCTTTAACAAGGCTAACTCAGAAAGCAGCTAAGTTCCAGTGGACCGATGCTTGTGAGCAAAGCTTCCAGTCGCTGAAAGATAAGTTGACCACGGCTCCAGTTCTAACTCTTCCTGAGGGACCAGGTGGCTATGTCATTTATTATGATGCTTCTGGTGTTGGGCTAGGTTGTGTACTGATGCAGCATGGCAGAGTTATAGCCTATGCCTCCCGGCAGCTCAGAAAGCACGAAAGGAATTATCCTACTCATGACCTGGAGTTAGCAGCGGTAATTCATGCTTTGAAGATATGGAGGCATTATTTATATGGCGTGCATGTTGATATTTACACGGACCACAAAAGTCTCCAATATATCTTTAAGCAGAAGGAACTGAATTTGCTGAAGGATTATGATGTTGATATTCTATACCATCCAGGGAAGCAAACGTTGTAGCAGATGCACTTAGCCGTAAATCTATGGGTAGCTTGACAAATGTACAACCAGAATGGAAGGAGATAGTCCGTGAGATTTGCCAGTTAGCTAACCTTGGAGTCCGTTTAGCTGATTCTAATGATGGCGGAGTTTCTGTTCGAGGAGTTGTTGAATCCTCTATCATAGAAGAGGTAAAGAGACACCAGTATGAGATTGCACCTGACGGAATACTACGATACAGAGGCAGGTTATGTATACTTGACATTGCAGGGCTACGGCAACAGGTTATGGGAGAGGCACACTATGCCTGGTATTCTGTTCATCCAGGGTCAACGAAGATGTAGCATGACCTCAAATGTTTATATTGGTGGGATGGCAAGAAAAAGGATATAGCGGAGTTCGTCGCTCAGTGCCCGAATTGTCAACAGGTTAAGGTCGAGCATCAGAAGCCTGGTGGATTTTTACAGGAGATGGAGATCCCGACTTGGAAATGGGAAGCAATTAATATGGACTTCATTACAGGCCTACCTCACACTCCACGGAAGTATGTGTCACACCCCAATCCCGATAAGGTGTGATAGGCACCCGACCCCATATCTGGAGCTGAGCGAACCCACTGACTCTTATTACATACATAAACTCTTGAATCACTTAAGAATAAACTACATAGTAAGCTCTCCAATTATTTTTTTTCATAAGTAAAGTCTATCATCATATAGGACCCGTGACATGAACATAATAATATATTGACTGGCGAAGCCGTCTACAAAGCTGACACTCTATACCCACGACTCTGTCTGCAAAGTCTCTATCATCGAACAAAACATCATGGCTCATATACTCTGACTCGGCAGCACTCCAGAACAAGTGGAGTCTACCGACCCCGCTGGAACGTCTTCTATGCTAGCTTCACTCGTCTAGGTGTACTTGCGCGGCATGAACGCTGCCCCCGAAGAAGAGGGGTCAGTACAAACAATGTACTGAGTATGTAAGGCAAGAGTAATAACATAAGATCATGGTAGAAGACATAGAGAATAATATATAGTAAGAACATAACTTGTACCTCTGCTTGCCTCTTAGGGCAGATATCAAGTAAGCTAACTTTCCCTTTTTGCAACGACATATACACATTTACATGTAAACTGCCCAACCATATAGGTACGGGGTACTTCTGTCTGAACATATCATGGAACAAAAGAGTAACCTGAACATATGAGTGCCCTGGGGGCGGATGCCATGCATGCTTTATCTGGTCATGTCATATCATGTCGTATCATATCGTATCATGTCATGTCATATTATATCATATCATGTCATATCATAGTGTGTCACATCATATCATATCATATCATATCGTGTCATATCATGTCGAGTCATAGCATAGCACCGAACAATGTCGGCTCGCCCACATAGCACCGAAATACATCGGCTCGCCCATATATCCCGCGTCCGGGCATCCCGCGTCCGGGATGATAAGCCAGTTGACCAGGTGGCAATGAAACATGTTTCCCTTCCCATCCCCATGTATCCCTTTCCCCCACCCCATGTACATATTCATATCTCATATACATATGTCATACAAGCATGCAGGAGAGCCCAAAGAAAATCATGTATCCATCGGAGTGACGTAAGGTCGGTGACCTCCGATTGCATTATGGAATAGCCGTGATCGCTTTGTCTCACCTGGAAGGAACGAGTATTTTAAGGCGAGACTATCAACG
Source organism: Lycium barbarum (assembly GCF_019175385.1). Classification (NCBI taxonomy): domain Eukaryota; kingdom Viridiplantae; phylum Streptophyta; class Magnoliopsida; order Solanales; family Solanaceae; genus Lycium; species Lycium barbarum. Next base: position 78,499,492 of record NC_083342.1, on the reverse strand, counting down.
GAGAATGGCATTAGAAGAAAACATATTATGAAATCATGGGCATCATAGACATCAATTCATGTGCTTTGAAATCTTTAGAGAATAACGTCTTGACCAAGGAATAGAATTAAAGATCATGAACTAGTTGGGAATTTTCATACTCACATTGAATTCTTGACTTAAGACACTTGGTCATGGAATCATTCTTGTCATACTTATCATGGACATATTCTCTTCCTTACATCATCATTATCATTATTATCATAGAAATATTCTCATCGGAATAGTTACAGTACTTGTCACTTGATAAACGGAACAATAAGGAAAATGCGGGAACAATGGGCCCACCTCGGGTCAAATGAGGCGGCGTACCAAATTTACGTACATTACATTTCATGACGTCACTCGTGGGGGTTTAAAGGTAGTGAGGTCATATTTATGCAAGTTCTAGATGCTTCAGAGGTTTTCCAACATTTCGCACACTTTCTAATTCAATTCCATTGAATGAAAAAGGAGAAACTTTAGGTGCGGATTCCGGAGAATAGAGTTGTCCCGAGGCTCGTATCCAACCTAGTATGCCTAAGACATGCCAAGCAAGAAAGGATAAAACCTTACATACCTTTTTCCGCTCCTTATGCTACTCCAAATTCAAGTTGCAAATCCGCCAAAATCTACAAATTGGTCATATTTACCAAACCTTAATTAGCGCATCTAGAAGTTGAATCTTAAGGTAACATTTGTCTACCGAAATTTGGGCAGCACTTCCCCTATAAATACACCATCTCCAAAACTTCAACTTAGCCAATTTAATCAACAACAATCCGGGAATTCAACCCGGCCAAATTATCAACAACAATGCCAACAATCATAATAACAATTTCAATTAACATACTACTTCCTTCAAGACCTTCCAACTCCAACAAAAACAATAACAACCTTATAATTTATATTCCAACAACACCATACTAACAACCTTATATTCCATACATGCAAGAACATCATATTCAATCTTCATAAACTTCTAGAACAAGTTTCCAACAATTACCACCTAAACTAAAATTATTAAGCTTCCATTTTTCATCATAGATTTCACTACAACAACAACCAACATACAAGATAAAATTTGCTCACTCTTCTAGCACCACACGGCCACACATGCACACTACATATTTTCATGAGTTTCATTCACTTCAACATACCACAACAATCATGATACTAAGTAAAATTAATTCATCATTTCTCCACAAATGCAACTAAATTCGGCCAACACCATACTCACACGGCCACACTTCAACATTCATGTTTTCATGTTTCTCATTCATTTACACATCCTACAATATACACAAGCATCCATAACATATAAAGAAGATTTTTTCTTACCTTTTTTTTTCCTTCAACTTTCCTCTTGGTTAAGATTATGAATTTGTACAAATGGATGATTTTCTTGTTCCAACAACTCTTCCATGTTGTAGAGGGCCTTCCAATTGGTGGGATTGCTAGGAGAAAATATTTTTTTGTGATCAATTTCCATGGCATGAATTTTTGGGGTCTTGGCCGAAATGGCCCTTCCCCTTTCTTTCTTCTTTGTTCTTTAAAATTCTAGAAATTTCTAGGAAATGTTATGAAATAAAGATGACTTAGTCATCTTTTAAGCTTATTCATTAAGCTTCTAATTGGGCCTAAGCCCACCCCCTTTGAATGGCCCAAATGGCCTCTTTAATTGCAAGCCCACCTTTTTTTTTTGTCCTACAATTTATGAAAAATTATTTTCCAAATTCCAAATTTGCCCTTCGTCTTCCTCCATATTTCCACGAGTCGTATTGCGAATTTCCCTTCATGCCCTTGACCTTTCTTAATATTCCCACTTCAAAATTTTCATAAACAACTTGTACACCAAACAAGATCAAAATTATAGTCTTGTTCTTAATCTTCCGCAATTATCTTAAATTATCCGAATGCGCAAAAATGCGGGATATAACATCCTCCCCCCCTTTAGAACATTCGTCCTCGAATGTTCAACTGACCTCATGGAGGGGGTCCCTTTATAGTCTCTTTATGTCTTGTAGCACTTCTGGAGGGGGTCCCTTTATAGTCGCCCTTTTCTCCATGTCCATTCCATATCTGTTATCCTACTTTCCTTACTATCAAACTCCTGAATCCTTACATGAGTCCTCATTCCATGTCATGGGTTTCTTTTATAGCTGCTCTTTCCATTATGCCCGTTCTTTATCCTTTACCTTATGTTCCTTATAATCGAACTCCTTGACTTTTCGTGAGTCATCGCTCCATGTCATAGGTTTTTCTAACTCCCTGTGTCACCTCATTATCCTTATTCTTTCCGGGTCCTTCCTTTTCTATTATTGTCTCGTCACCGCACCTTAACGGAAGCCATGTCTTAGTACGCAATCCTTACTTAACGATTCAATGTAGCCGTAGGCTATTTATTTATCCTCAGGTCTATCTCTTAGTATACTTTATTTTGCTTCTACTCTTCTCCCAAGTATTCTTGTGACACGCCGACATATTTTAAACTCTGATTCCAAGCTAATAGATTTCCTTTTCTGACACTTGATAGTGTTGCAATTCCTTTTTAGGACTAATATAGTATGATCTCCCCCCCTTTAGGGGGCTCCTTATATACTAACCGTCTTCGAGTACCTTCCTCTTCTTGCTATTTCTTCATATGAATTCTAAAGCTCGTGAACTATTCCTTTGTTTAATTAATGCCTTCCTTGTCATAGTGCCGGTTACTGGAACTCTAAGATTCACCTATACAATCATCTTGGAATATTCTACATCTTCACATGTACATATATAATTACTATCAGCTAGCCCGCAAAGTACGTCCAAATGTTGTTCAAGCCTATCCTAATTTTAGGGCTGTGATGCACTCCCTGTCTCTTTACCGAGCTAATCCACCTTGTCTTACGCGTCCTCTTAAGGTTTCCAGCCATCCCATATACTCTAGTTTTCCTTAGGCTACGCTAATCTCCCATTTGTCCCTTATGTCCGAATATGCAGAATTTCTTGTAAACTTCCCAGGGGGTCACCCATCATGAAATTGCTCCCACCTGAGCACGCTTAACCCAAAAACTTCACTGGAATTCGGAGTCTTAATGCTGATATTTTCGCTTCCGCTTCCTCATATGACCTTTATTACATGTTCTGGAGCAAGTCGACGTCTTACAGGTCCCGAAACATTTGCGTAACTCGTCCTTTTTTTACAATTACGGTTTTACCCTTTTGGTTTCCGGTGTTCATCTTCCGCCTGCGTGTATGGCTACCTCCTGTTCTGGACTTCCAGATTCTCAATTGTAGCGATCTCACCTTCGTTTCCACGCCAGACCCATAGGTCCTCTAGAACAACACATCCCGTATATCGTCTGTTTATGGCATTCCCTTTTTCCGCGTCTCTTTCTATTAAACGTATCCATTCTGGTAGAACTTCGTCTACCACTCCTGCTATTTAAAATCAGTACATAGCAAATATCGACAATACTTCGCAAAACATATGGCTATATGACATATTCCAGCCATCAGAACTTCCAGTTCCAAGAAATAGAACAATTATCCAGGCTTACCTTTGTAACTTGCCATCTCGTCACTTGTCTTCTTTCGTCACCACTAGGCGGCTGCGAAAATCGACGGTTAGTATAAGGAATCTCATATCCTATGACTTGGCTTTATCGCACGATCTAAGACAGAAAGAAGGTCAACAATTCCTAGATGCCCCGCAGCCTCCTGTTTATAAATGTGGCCGGCTTCACACCCATAAACAGGACTCTACTGGACACGACTTTGCAGACAACCCTTAGACCGACCTGTTCTGATACCACTTTGTCACACCCCAATCCCGACAGGGTGTGATGGGCACCCGACCCCAGATCTGGAGCCGAGCGAACCCACTGACTCTTATTACATACATAAACTCTTGAATCACTTAAGAATAAAATACATAGTAAGCTCTCCAATTTTTTTTTTCATAAGTAAAGTCTATCATCATATAGGACCCGTGACATGAACATAATAATATATTGACTGGCGAAGCCGTCTACAAAGCTAACACTCTATACCCACGACTCTGTCTGTAAAGTCTCTAACATCGAACAAAACATCATGGCTCATATACTCTGACTCGGCAGCACTCCAGAACAAGTGGAGTCTACCGACCCCGCTGGAACGTCTTCTATGCTAGCTTCACTCGTCTGGGTGTACCTGCGCGGCATGAACTGTTACACCCCGCATTTTCAGAGCAGGAGTATGAAATTTACCTCACCGTAGTAAGGGAGTGTCGGAGACGTCCCATAATGTTTTGAAAAGCACAAGCCATGGAAAGTACGTAACAACGAAGAAAGAGGGTGAATTACGATCTCGTAAGTCGTAATCGGGAAAGTGTATTTTGAAACATGAGAACATGATCATTATTAGTATAATAAGTGATAAATATCATGTATGGAGAGTTTCGGAATATTTCGAGATCGAGCAAATTGAAGAAAATAAGTTCGATGAAAATTTGAGAAATGCTGGAAGGATTTTTAGTCAACTTTGGAGGGGTATATCTCCATGTATAGTTGGAGTTTTAAGGCGTTTCAAAAGCCTAAAATGCAGTTCGTCGAGTCTAGTTTATAATGTAACAAACCGCTCGTTGATAGGACCTCGGAGGAGAGAATTATAGACGTTACAAACTGAACTGTCGCGCAGAAACAGCACTGCTACAGCACTGCTACAGCACTGCAGCAATAGTGTAGCTACAGTACCCGACCCAATTTAATATAAAAGGGGAAAAAATCCATTTTTCTTCATCACAAATATGCTCCAATGTTCCAAAACATTCCAGAAAAATCAGCAAGAAAAAGGGCCCTTAAATCCCACATAAAAGTGAGGATTTTGGGCGAAATTTCAAGCTACGAAGTACTAATCGAAGTCCGGGCAACGCATAGTCACAAATATGATTTCATTTTGGAGTTGGAGTGGCTTGGAAACAAGTAAATGTTGAAGATTTGGCTACCTTCATGAAAAACAAGGTATGAATTTGTTGAATCTCTTTCTCTATCAATATGAATTAAAAAATAATGGCAAGAACAAGGTGATAGTTTGTTGTATTGATGTTGTTAATTTGTGGGTTGAGATTTGAAGAGAAATTGGACGAAATATACATATATCTATCTTGTAGGATGTTGGGGATGTTATTATTGATGTTGTTAGTACTAATTTCAACTTCTTTACGGAAATAAAGTTATTAAATAGTTGTATCACAAGTGGGTTGGTTGAGAAATTTGGAAAATAGTGTGTGGGTTGTTTTATGGCATATGTTGGTGTTGGAAATGATATTACGACTATTGGTATGATGTCGTTGGAATATATACTATAAGGTTGTTATCGTGTTCATTGGAGTCGGAAGGTTTTGAAGAAGGTAATAAATTGAAATCATGCATCTTGGATGAAATATGTGAATTGCTAGTGCGATTGTTGATTATGTTAATAGTTTGGCCGGGTTTGAATTCCCGGATTGTGTTGGTTGAGAATTTGGCTATGTTGAATGTTGAGGATGGTATATTTACAGAGGAAATTCTGCCGAAATTTCGGTAGCCAAGTGTTTCCTTAAGATTTCAACTCTAAGTATACTAATGAGAGTTTTGGTAAAAACGACCAATTTGCAGATTTTGACGAAATTGTGACGTGAATTTGGAATAGCAAAAGGAGCGGAAAGAGGTATGTAAGGCTTCACTCTTCTTTCTATGGCATGTCTTAGATGTAATAAGTCGGGTACGAGCCTCGGGGACAACCCTAGTCCCCGGAATCCGCACCTAAAGCTTTCCACTTTTTGTTCAATAGAATTGAACTAGAAAGTGTACAAATGATGGAAAAACCTCTTAAAACGTTAGAACTTGCATAAGTGGGACCCGATTACCCTAGAACTCTCACAAGTAATGACATGATACGTAATATATGTAAATAATATACGTCACCCCATCCGGCCCGAGGTGGGCCCGCTACTCTCGGATTTTTCCTTACAGTCTTGTTTGACTTACTTAAAGTGAATCCAAAGGGAACTTTTATCTCGATTTCGTTACCAAATGATAAGTACTGTGACTCCTCTAACGAGGGCACTTCCATGACGATAATGATAACAATGATGTTAGATAAGAGAATATGCCTATGATACGTACTACCGGAACGACTCTATGACTAAGATGACTAAGCTAAGTATCTTATGTAAACATGAAAATGATAAACTAATTTTTGAATATTATTTATATTTCCTAGCTATGACTTTATTTTCTAAAAGATTTCAAAGTCTATGAACTGTCATCTATGATGCCCCGATTTCATTCTACGTTTACTTTAATATTATTCCCCGTTGATAGTCTCACCTTAAAATACTCGTTCCTTCAAGGTGAGACAAAGCGATCACGAGTATTCTATAATGTAATCGGAGGTTACCGACTTTACGTCACTCCGATGACTACATGATGCTTCTTTGGGCTCTCCTGCGTGCATATGAGATATATGTTTATAGGATACGTAAATACATATAAGACATGTAAATGTATGTAGGATATGCGTATATATTTTTAAAATATGCACGTGACGAAAGAGCTAGAGCGCTATAGACGCTGATGTACCTACATGACACACGTATATGTATATGATAAAAGAGCTAGAGCGCTATAGACGTTGATATATGTACATGATATATGCATATGTATACGGGGAAAATGGAGGTAAGGGCAGAGCGTTATGAACGCATATCCACCTGATCAGTTGGCATTACATGATATGATATCGTCCCGGACGCGGGATGTGTATATTTATGGTTAAATGGATCGGCTGCCCGTCCTCGGCAATATGAGATGTCCTATTTTATATGTATATGTATATGAACAAGGAAAGATTCTTAAAGGAAAGCTAAGTACGCATAGCACCTGTCAAGGGTATATATATACAGGTTATGTTTCTACCTCAGGACATGTGCTATTATTCTCTTATGTCGTTATTTCCATTTTATACTTTCCGTATGCTACTATTCATGCCTTACATACTCGGTACACTATTCGTACTGACGTTCCTTCTTGTGGACGCTGCGTTTCATGCAGCGCAGGTCAGCAGACAGGCGGATTTGATACTTAGAAGCTCTACCAGCAGTGTTGACAGTGCTCCAGTTATTCCGGAGCCTCACTTCTGCGGTACTATTTTGTGTATGTATATTCGGGCACGGCAGCACCCGGCCCTTTCTATGTATAAGTGTACTATGTCTAGAGGCTCGTAGACAATTATGTACAGTCAGTTAAGTACAGTTAGATATATGGTGTTTTGGCATGTTAATGTTGATGTATAAGTGATAACGAAGTTTATTAGTCTATGTTCAGAATGACGCCGCTAATGTTAATGTTAAAAAAAAAATGGCTCTGTTTACATGGCTTGCTATGAGGTAAAGGTAAAATGATAGACAAGGGGTGCTCGGTACAAGTATCGGGTACTCGTCACTGCCCCTAGACGGGTCGTGACAGAAGTGGTATCAGAGCAGTTCGGTCCTAGGAGTTTGTCTACGAGCCGTGTCCAGTAGAGTCTTGTTTATGGGTGTGTTGCGCGCCACACTTATATACAGGAGGCTACAGGGCATTTGGGAAATATGACCATCTTTGTGTCCTAAGATCGTGCGATAGAGCTATGCTATTAGGTATCTATGTTCCCTTCCTAATCCTATGCTATGGTTTCAGTACTGTCGATGAAGAGATCAGCTTCAGATGATGGGGGCACCAGTAAGGCCCCTAGAGTATCTCCAGAGCCGAGTAGGGGGAGCCTCGGCTATTCGATTGAGTCAGATCCGTCAGAGGACCCAGCCACAACTCCTCCAGATTTTCTGACCCCCAGAGCGGAGGATCCCGCGGAGGACAGCTATGATGCGGACCCGTCAGAGGATCCAGCGACAATTCCTCCAGAGATTCTGACCCCTAGAGCAGGGGATTCCACAGACAGTGGCTATGATACAGATCCCTCAGAGGATTCGACGATGACTCCCCCAGAGCTTCTTACCTCCAGGGAGGAGGATAGTCATGACACAGATCCGTCAGAGCACTCTTCTGGGACGACGGACGAAGAGGCTTCCGGGGGTACGCCAGTTACCCCCGTGATGGAGGACCGTGTCAGTCCGGCCACCTCGGAGAGTGCTACGGATTTCTCATGTCCCTTGTTCCGGCCATCAGAGAACCAGAAATCACCGCTATTCTCTTCGGACTCGGACGCGAGAAATGACGAGGGTCGGGCGAGCGATGAGCAGACAGACGAGAATGAAGAATATACTTCGCATGGTAGCTACCCGGGCTAGGCTCGAGATTGATCGGCTACAGGTATATGAGATTTTCTTTAAAAAATTCTATGTATACGTAATCTCTGTAGGAATACTGATTAATAACGGCATGTAGAAATTCAAAAAGGGGTCAAAGGTTTAGCGGCTATAAGTAATGGCGACTGAGATGTCCCCGCCACCAGTGTGAGTTTAGAAACCCCGGTAAAAGATAGTTATATGTATGGATAGGAGTAAATAGCGAAGATTTAAGCAGAGGCAATATGGTAGTTGTATGGTTAGGAAAGTGAAGATAGGAGCGGGACACGCCGTGAGGACGTTTTGGGAGTTGTTAGAACCCCGACTTACTTTAAATAATGTGACAAAGGCCGTACGGGACAGTCGGAAAAATTACACCAGCGTTCGCGTACTAAAATGCACCAGAGTTTCAAGGTTAAGCGTGCTCAGGTGGGAGCAATTTCATGATGGGTGACCCCCTGGGAAATATGCTGAAATTTTCACAAATGTGGGAACAAGAGACGAATGTGAAGCTAGGTAGTCCAATGTAAATTAGAGCGTGTGGAGTGGTTACAAACCCTATAAGAGTCATGTAGGCTGAGACGGACAAGACTAACGGAAGAGGAGAAAGCGTGACAGAAAAGGTGACTTATTAACGTGGGGCCAACGTTCGGAGCTTACTCAATGGACTTACGACATAAAAGCGACCTAAGCGACATGTGAGATGTCTACGAAGGAGACCTCCCCGAAGTATTATGATACACTATGAGGCTAGTTTAACATTCGAGGACGAATGTTCTAAAGGGGGGGAGGATGTTACACCCCGCGTTTTCAGAGCAGGAGTATGAAATTTACCTCACCGTAGTAAGGGAGTGTCGGAGACGTCCCATAATGTTTTGAAAAGCACAAGCCATGGAAAGTACGTAACAACGAAGAAAGAGGGTGAATTACGATCTCGTAAGTCGTAATCGGGAAAGTGTATTTTGAAACATGAGAACATGATCATTATTAGTATAATAAGTGATAAATATCATGTATGGAGAGTTTCGGAATATTTCGAGATCGAGCAAATTGAAGAAAATAAGTTCGATGAAAATTTGAGAAATGCTGGAAGGATTTTTAGTCAACTTTGGAGGGGTATATCTCCATGTATAGTTGGAGTTTTAAGGCGTTTCAAAAGCCTAAAATGCAGTTCGTCGAGTCTAGTTTATAATGTAACAAACCGCTCGTTGATAGGACCTCGGAGGAGAGAATTATAGACGTTACAAACTGAACTGTCGCGCAGAAACAGCACTGCTACAGCACTGCAGCAATACTGTAGCTACAGTACCCGACCCAATTTAATATAAAAGGGGCAAAAATCCATTTTTCTTCATCACAAATATGCTCCAATGTTCCAAAACATTCCAGAAAAATCAGCAAGAAAAAGGGCCCTTAAATCCCACATAAAAGTGAGGATTTTGGGCGAAATTTCAAGCTACGAAGTACTAATCGAAGTCCGGGCAACGCATAGTCACAAATATGATTTCATTTTGGAGTTGGAGTGGCTTGGAAACAAGTAAATGTTGAAGATTTGGCTACCTTCATGAAAAACAAGGTATGAATTTGTTGAATCTCTTTCTCTATCAATATGAATTAAAAAATAATGGCAAGAACAAGGTGATAGTTTGTTGTATTGATGTTGTTAATTTGTGGGTTGAGATTTGAAGAGAAATTGGACGAAATATACATATATCTATCTTGTAGGATGTTGGGGATGTTATTATTGATGTTGTTAGTACTAATTTCAACTTCTTTACGGAAATAAAGTTATTAAATAGTTGTATCACAAGTGGGTTGGTTGAGAAATTTGGAAAATAGTGTGTGGGTTGTTTTATGGCATATGTTGGTGTTGGAAATGATATTACGACTATTGGTATGATGTCGTTGGAATATATACTATAAGGTTGTTATCGTGTTCATTGGAGTCGGAAGCTTTGAAGAAGGTAATAAATTGAAATCATGCATCTTGGATGAAATATGTGAATTGCTAGTGCGATTGTTGATTATGTTAATAGTTTGGCCGGGTTTGAATTCCCGGATTGTGTTGGTTGAGAATTTGGCTATGTTGAATGTTGAGGATGGTATATTTACAGAGGAAATGCTGCCGAAATTTCGGTAGCCAAGTGTTTCCTTAAGATTTCAACTCTAAGTATACTAATGAGAGTTTAGGTAAAAACGACCAATTTGCAGATTTTGACGAAATTGTGACGTGAATTTGGAATAGCAAAAGGAGCGGAAAGAGGTATGTAAGGCTTCACTCTTCTTTCTATGGCATGTCTTAGATGTAATAAGTCGGGTACGAGCCTCGGGGATAACCCTAGTCCCCGGAATCCGCACCTAAAGCTTTCCACTTTTTGTTCAATAGAATTGAACTAGAAAGTGTACAAATGATGGAAAAACCTCTTAAAACCTTAGAACTTGCATAAGTGGGACCCGATTACCCTAGAACTCTCACAAGTAATGACATGACACGTAATATATGTAAATAATATACGTCACCCCATCCGGCCCGAGGTGGGCCCGCTACTCTCGGATTTTTCCTTACAGTCTTGTTTGACTTACTTAAAGTGAATCCAAAGGGAACTTTTATCTCGATTTCGTTACCAAATGATAAGTACTGTGACTCCTCTAACGAGGGCACTTCCATGACGATAATGATAACAATGATGTTAGATAAGAGAATATGCCTATGATACGTACTACCGGAACGACTCTATGACTAAGATGACTAAGCTAAGTATCTTATGTAAACATGAAAATGATAAACTAATTTTTGAATATTATTTATATTTCCTAGCTATGACTTTATTTTCTAAAAGATTTCAAAGTCTATGAACTGTCATCTATGATGCCCCGATTTCATTCTACGTTTACTTTAATATTATTCCCCGTTGATAGTCTCACCTTAAAATACTCGTTCCTTCAAGGTGAGACAAAGCGATCACGAGTATTCTATAATGTAATCGGAGGTTACCGACTTTACGTCACTCCGATGACTACATGATGCTTCTTTGGGCTCTCCTGCGTGCATATGAGATATATGTTTATAGGATACGTAAATACATATAAGACATGTAAATGTATGTAGGATATGCGTATATATTTTTAAAATATGCACGTGACGAAAGAGCTAGAGCGCTATAGACGCTGATGTACCTACATGACACACGTATATGTATATGATAAAAGAGCTAGAGCGCTATAGACGTTGATATATGTACATGATATATGCATATGTATACGGGGAAAATGGAGGTAAGGGCAGAGCGTTATGAACGCATATCCACCTGATCAGTTGGCATTACATGATATGATATCGTCCCGGACGCGGGATGCCCGGACGCGGGATGTGTATATTTATGGTTAAATGGATCGGCTGCCGACGCCTCGGCAATATGAGATGTCCTATTTTATATGTATATGTATATGAACAAGGAAAGATTCTTAAAGGAAAGCTAAGTACGCATAGCACCTGTCAAGGGTATATATATATAGAGGTTATGTTTCTACCTCAGGACATGTGCTATTATTCTCTTATGTCGTTATTTCCATTTTATAGTTTCCGTATGCTACTATTCATGCCTTACATACTCGGTACACTATTCGTACTGACGTTCCTTCTTGTGGACGCTGCGTTTCATGCAGCGCAGGTCAGCGGACAGGCGGATTTGATACTTAGAAGCTCTACCAGCAGTGTTGACAGTGCTCCAGTTATTCCGGAGCCTCACTTCTGCGGTACTATTTTGTGTATGTATATTCGGGCACGGCAGCACCCGGCCCTTTCTATGTATAAGTGTACTATGTCTAGAGGCTCGTAGACAATTATGTACAGTCAGTTAAGTACAGTTAGATATATGGTGTTTTGGCATGTTAATGTTGATGTATAAGTGATAACGAAGTTTATTAGTCTATGTTCAGAATGACGCCGCTAATGTTAATGTTCAAAAAAAAAATGGCTCTGTTTACATGGCTTGCTATGAGGTAAAGGTAAAACGATAGACAAGGGGTGCTCGGTACAAGTATCGGGTACTCGTCACGGCCCCTAGACGGGTCGTGACATGAACGCAGCCCCCGAAGAAGAGGGGTCAGTACGAACAATGTACTGAGTATGTAAGGCAAGAGTAATAACGTAAGATCATGGTAGAAGACATAGAGAATAGTATATAGTAAGAACATAACTTGTACCTCTGCTTGCCTCTTAGGGCAGATATCAAGTAAGCTAACTTTCCCTTTTTGCAACGACATATACACATTTACATGTAAACTGCCCAACCATATAGGTACGGGTACTTCTGTCTGAACATATCAAGGAACAAAAGAGTAACCTGAACATATAAGTGCCCTGGGGCGGATGCCATGCATGCTTTATCTGGTCATGTCATATCATGTCGTATCATATCGTATCATGTCATGTCATATTATAACATATCATGTCATGTCATAGCGTGTCACATCATATCATGTCATATCATATCGTGTCATATCATGTCGGGTCATAGCATAGCACCGAACAATGTCGGCTCGCCCACATAGCACCGAAATACATCGGCTCGCCCATATATCCCGCGTCCGGGATGATAAGCCAGCTGACCAGGTGGCAATGAAACATGTTTCCCTTCCCATCCCCATGTATCCCTTTCCCCCACCCCATGTACATATTCATATCTCATATACATATGTCATATAAGCATGCAGGAGAGCCCAAAGAAAATCATGTATCTATCGGAGAGACGTAAGGTCGGTGACCTCCGAATACATTATGGAATAACCGTGATCGCTTTGTCTCACCTGGAAGGAACGAATATTTTAAGGCGAGACTATCAACGGAGAATGGCATTAGAAGAAAACATAGTATGAAATCATGGGCATCATAGACATCAATTCATGTGCTTTGAAATCTTTAGAGAATAACGTCACGACCAAGGAATAAAATTAAAGATCATGAACTAGTTGGGCACTTTCATACTCACATTGAATTCTTGACATAAGACACTTGGTCATGGAATCATTCTTGGCATACTTATCATGGACATATTCTCTTCCTTAGATCATCATTATCATTATTATCATAGAAATATTCTCATCGGAATAGTTACAATACTTGTCACTTGATAAACGGAACAATAAGGAAAATCCGGGAACAATGGGCCCACCATGGGTCAAATGAGGCGGCGTACCAAATTTACGTACATTACATTTCATGACGTCACTCGTGGGGGTTTTAAGGTAGTCAGGTCATATTTATGCAAGTTCTAGATGCTTCGGAGGTTTTTCCAACATTTCGCACACTTTCTAATTCAATTCCATTAAATGAAAAAGGAGAAACTTTAGGTGCTGATTCCGGAGAATAGAGTTGTCCCCGAGGCTCGTATCCAACCTATTATGCCTAAGACATGCCAAGCAAGAAAGGATAAAACCTTACATACCTTTTTCCGCTTCTTATGCTACTCCAAATTCAAGTTGCAAATCCGCCAAAATCTACAAATTGGTCATATTTACCAAACCTTAATTAGCGCATCTAGAAGTTGAATCTGAAGGTAACATTTGTCTACCGAAATTTCGGCAGCACTTCCCCTATAAATACACCATCTCCAAAACATCAACTTAGCCAATTTAATCAACAACAATCCGGGAATTCAACCCGGCCAAATTATCAACAACAATGCCAACAATCATAATAACAATTTCAATTAACATACTACTTCCTTCAAGACCTTCCAACTCCAACAAAAACAATAACAACCTTATAATTTATATTCCAACAACACTATACTAACAACCTTATTTTCCATACATGCAAGAATATCATATTCAATCTTCATAAACTTCTAGAACAAGTTTCCAACAATTACCACCTAAACTAAAATTATTAAGCTTCCATTTTTCATCATAGATTTCACTACAACAACAACCAACATGCAAGATAAAATTTGCTCACTCTTCTAGCACCACACGGCCACACATGCACACTACATATTTTCATGAGTTTCATTCACTTCAACATACCACAACAATCATGATACTAAGTAAAATTAATTCATCATTTCTCCACAAATGCAACTAAATTCGGCCAACACCATACTCACACGGCCACACTTCAACATTCATGTTTTCATGTTTCTCATTCATTTACACATCCTACAATATACACAAGCATCCATAACATATAAAGAAGATTTTTTCTTACCTTTTTTTTTCCTTCAACTTTCCTCTTGGTTAAGATTATGAATTTGTACAAATGGATGATTTTCTTGTTCCAACAACTCTTCCATGTTGTAGAGGGCCTTCCAATTGGTGGGATTGCTAGGAGAAAATATTTTTTTGTGATCAATTTCCATGGCATGAATTTTTGGGGTCTTGGCCGAAAAGGCCCTTCCCCTTTCTTTCTTCTTTGTTCTTTAAAATTCTAGAAATTTCTAGAAAATGTTATGAAATAAAGATGACTTAGTCATCTTTTAAGCTTATTCATTAAGCTTCTAATTGGGCCTAAGCCCACCCCCTTTGAATGGCCCAAATGGCCTCTTTAATAGCAAGCCCACCTTTTTTTTTTGTCCTACAATTTATGAAAAATTATTTTTCAAATTCCAAATTTGCCCTTCGTCTTCCTCCATATTTCCACGAGTCGTATTGCGAATTTCCCTTCATGCCCTTGACCTTTCTTAATATTCCCACTTCAAAATTTTCATAAACAACTTGTACACCAAACAAGATCAAAATTATAGTCTTGTTCTTAATCTTCCGCAATTATCTTAAATTATCCGAATGCGCAAAAATGCGGGATATAACAGTATGATTCTATATGGGTTATTGTAGATAGGCTGACAAAATCAGCCCATTTTCTTCCAGTTAGGACTACTTATTCAGCTGAGGACTGTGCAAAGTTATATATCAAGGAGGTAGTAAGACTTCACGGGGTCCTCACATCTATTATATCGGACAGAGGAGCTCAGTTTAAAGCTAACTTCTGGAGATCATTCTAGGAAGGATTGGGGACACAGGTGAGTCTTAGCACAACATTTCAGCCTCAGACTGACGGACAGGCCGAGCGTACTATTCAGATGCTAGGAGATATGTTGCGGGCCTGTGTTATTGGCTTCAGGGGTATCTGGGACGACCATTTTCCACTTATTGAGTTTTCCTATAATAATAGCAACTATTCTAGCAGCCAGATGGCACCGTATGAGGCTTTGTATGGCAGGAAGTGCAGGTCACCTATTGCCTGGTTTGATGTTGGTGAGGCTAAGTTAATCGGCCCAGATATGATTCAACAAGCTGTTGATAAGGTGAAGCTTATTCGGGAAAGGTTATTAGCTGCTCAGAGTCGACAGAAGTCATATGCAGATAATTGACGTCGACAATTAGAATTCCAGATTGGTGATTGGGTATTCTTGAAGGTGTCACCCATGAAGGGTGTAATGAGATTCTGTAAGAAAGGGAAGCTTAGCCCGAGGTACATTGGGCCTTATCAGATTGTTCGTAGGGTAGGAAAAGTTGCCTATGAGTTGGACCTACCATCTGATTTGGAAGCAATACATCCAGTCTTCCACGTGTCGATGCTTCGCAAATGTGTTGGTGACCCTTCTAGAGTATTCCCCGTGGATGATGTCCAAGTAACAGAGGAGTTGTCTTACGAGGAGAACCCTATAGCTATACTTGATCAACAGGTCAGGAGATTGCGTACCAAGGATGTGGCTTCTGTCAAAGTATTATGGCGAAACAACAATAGAGAAGAGATGACCTGGGAAGCCGAAGAGGAGATGAAAAATAAGTATCCTTACTTGTTCCCTACGCCTGCAGGTAATTTAAACTCCTCACTTGATTATATTGGTTAATAGATGAAACAACATGTTATAACGATAAGGGAGATTTCCCCGAAATTTTTACAAGACTTTATAGGACCAATTTAACATTCAAGGACGAATGTTATAAAGGGGGGAAGGATGTTATATCCCGTATTTTTATACGTCGAATTATTCGTAAGCTAATCGACATAAGTTAAGGACGGGATTATTTTGGGATACGAAATAAGTGCCTTTAATTCTTGATTTTAATTAGTACACGAATTTCTTATCAATTTTATTTAGTGTAGAAATATTATTGTAGATTAGGGACTAATTAATTATGATTAGATTATTAAGTAGGGATTGGTGATTAATTAAAATTAATTAAGTTAATTATATCTTGTGGGTCCCACCTGTTTTTAATTTAAAAAAAACAATAATTGATGAGTCATGGAGGGGGGGGGGGGGGGCACGTGTCCAAGGAAGGGACACCATATAAATATATATGGCAATGACCAAATTGAGTTAACATTATTCATTTGAAAATTGAAAGCTTAAAAGAAAAAGAAGAATGAACATTTCCATGGCTGCCAAGCTCTCGGCCAGCCATGGTTGAGAAAAAAATAATAATTTTGCTTGCTTGATTTAATTCCACGGTGATTTACAAGTCCAAGGAGGTGATAGCAACATTTTATTGGTTTGTTTGGTATATAATCTTAAATGTTAATGATTTGTATTGGAAAAGGATTAAGAAAGTTATTGGGTTGTTTGAGTTGTTTATGGACGAAATTGTAAGGATTCTATATGAATGTTTCTATTACTGTCATTGTTGGTATTGCTGTGATAACAGGAGGTTAATTAGAAGTTCGGGATAGGCGAGTTATATAGGGGAAATGCTGCCCGATTTCCGTTAAGTTTTTAACTAATTAAAGTCCTAATCAAGAGAGTATGAATTAAAGAATGATTCCTATAAGTGATTGGTTACAGATTTATAAGCTAGAAAGTATAGTTTACTAACAATAGCGTTACTTTCATATTAAATAGGCTAAAGGGGCGACGAAGCGAACTTGGTTACGATTAACCTTTAGCAGGTATGTAAAGTTATCCCTTCTTTCTTTTGGCATGTCTTAGATAGAAGTGACGTATGATATGAGCTTTGGGGTTATACTATTCATAATTTTCGAGTGTGATTCATGATTCTTATTCACTTCTTGATGTTAGAACTCTTAAGGTAATTGAGCTATTGACTCTCAAGTCTTTTATACGTTAGATAGTAGTCGGTTTGTATAAGCTCCTATTCTTAGAGACTCTACGATGACTAATATCCTTGACTTCCATAAGCTATTTCATATTATCTTGGTACATGTCTATGATTCCTGAGGTTCTATTTGATATAGTCCATAGTGAAATTTAAAGGGTACTTAACATGACTATCACCTTTGATACTCGAGTGTTAGTTATTCTACTTATTCTATTGAGTCTTAGATGATGATTTAGTTGCATATGGTTGCTCATGATATTCTACTCGTGCATACTGTTATTGTATCATTCACCGAGTCCCGGGCCGGGTATGTATTCATGCACAGTTTCACTGCATTGTTCACCGAGTCCCTCACTAGAGGGCCGAGTATGGTATATGTATATGACGATATGATCACATGATGATATGATGATATGATTATAGCACCGAGTCGCATGATGGGTCGGGTATGGTATATGTGTACACGACTTTTTTCACCGTGACCCATAATGGGCCGGGTATGGTATATGATAATGATGTGCATGATTTTGTTTCGTAAGGCACAGGTACAGTGATTTCTTGATTATCAAACTTGTCTCTTTGAACCTCTACTTCAGTTATGATCTTTCTTTATGGTATTTCATGCTTTATATGCTCAGTACATGCGCGATTATATCTCAAGGAAATTGTGCAACTCCATGGTATACCATTATCTATTATTACAGATAGAGGAGCATAGTTTACAGCCAAGTTTTGGAAGTCCTTTCAAGAAGGTCTAGGCACTCAAGTGAAACTTAGCACGACATTTCATCCGCAGACCGATGGGCAAGACGGGCGTACTATTCAGACCTTGGAAGACATGCTACGAGCATGTGTGCTGGATTTCGGTGGTAGTTGGGATGATCATTTACCGCTAATCGAATTTGCATACAATAATAGTTACCATTCCAGCATTCAAATGGCTCCTTATAAAGCTTTATATGGAAGGAAGTGTAGATCCCCAATCGGATGGTTTGAAATAGGAGAAGCACAATTAATAGGCCCCGAATTGATTCAGCGGGCGGTAAAAAAAGTTAAGGTGATCCGAGATCGATTATTGATAGCCCAAAGCTGTCAAAAGTCTTATGCAGACAACCGCCGACGAGACTCGGAATTCCAGGTTGATGATTGGGTATTTTTGAAAGTATCGCCAATGAAAGGGGTGATGAGATTTGGCAAGAGAGGGAATCTAAGTCCTAGATACATTGGACCCTATAGAATTATCCGCAAGGTGGGTCATGTGGCCTATGAATTGGACTTACCTTCGGAGCTTGAATCAGTTAATCCAGTTTTCCATGTTTCGATGCTCCGCAAGTGCGTTGGAGATCCCACAAATATTGTACCGGTAGATGATGTGCAAGGACAGAAAGGCTAACCTATGAAGAGGTGCCTATTTCTACTCTAGACAGGCAAGTGCGAAGACTTCGAAATAAAGAGGTAGCATCAGTCAAAGTCTTATGGCGAAACAACAATCGAGAAAAAATGACTTGGGAAGCGGAAGTAGGACAAGGAGATTTTGTAGTATTTGATGACCCTCAACGAGATTTCGTAGGCATATAATGCAAGGAAAGAAAGTATCCAAGGAAAGCGAACCATATGTTGTGTAACGGATAAGAATTTCGAGCAACGAGTCTATGATGGCAAAATGATGTCTTGGAGACCAGTAATAACGTGTTATATCCCGTATTTTGTACATTGGGATAATCCGAGTTAACCATGAGAAGTTAAGGACAAGACTATTTCGGGATACGAGGAAGAGACTTTTAACCAAGATTTTGTTCTAAGGCATAAGTTGCTTATGATTTTATTGGTATGGGATATTAAGGAAAATTTGGGGTTAAAAATGAATTATGGAAAGTTGATTATTTTTTCATGAAATGGCTTAAGTGGCCGTGAGATGTGGGGTCCTCCCCCCCCCCCCCCCCCCCCCCTTGGTTGGCCAAATTTGATTAGTTTAAAACTATGAGTGGTACATGTGTACACCATGTATTTGTAGGAGGCTAAGTATATATAGATAGTGGATGACCAAGCAAGGCAAGTATTCATCATTTTCAGCTTTAGAACATTCAAGAAACTTGAAGAAAAGGAAGGAGAACCATTCAGCCAAGGGGCTGGCCGAATATGGCACCTAGATTTTGATCAAGAAAAATAATTTTCTCCTAGCTTTTCTACCAAATGGAAGGTCCTCTTTAACGTGGAGTGGTCGTTGGAGCAAGCAAAACGTTTGTTCTTGCAAAACACCGCCCTAGCCGAGTGAAGAAATTGAATGAAGAAGGTAAGGTCTAATCTTCATTTTCATATGTTATGCATGGTTTGCATATGTTGTGGAGTGTGAAAATGGATGAAATTCATGAAACCTTGCATGTTGGTGTTGAGCCGTGTGGGTTGTGTTGTGGCCGTGTACATGTTGTGTTGTGAAGAACTAATTTTATTTAGTATGTTTGGGATGTTGTGTTGTGGATTCTATGATGCAAATAAAAGTTTAATGATTCAAAGTTGAGGTTATAGTTGTTTGTGGTTTGTTGTGGAAACTAATATGATTCTAATATAGTTTCATGAATTTATGAGAATGATGTTGTTAACGTGTGAATTGTTGGTGTGGTTGATGAATTTGGAAGAAAGAAATGCGTTGTTGTTGTCCTATTAGAGTTTGGAAGGTTTCGGTTGGCATGGTATATTGGTTGGGTTGTTCAGAATATTGTGCGGATTGCTTGAAGTGTTATTGAATCTCGTTTGAATGATCTTGAATAAGTACTTGAACTTGTGAGTATCGATGTTGGTTTGAATGTATGTAGTTGAATTGAATATAAATGGAAAGTTGTCTGTCACGACCCAACCCCATGGGCCGCGACTGGTACCCTAACTGGTTACCCGTACTTACTTACCTAACAGAGTTGGCGTACCAAACAAATGATCCATATTAGACATACACTGATTCAAACTGATATAAATACAACGCACGGAAATATACGAACACATAAACACACTTAGACTTACACATAAGCCGTTGAGGCTATCATAGCAGACAGAATCGCAAACTCGTACATACCTACCTGAACAGTAGCAATCCATACCCACATTCATGTCTACAGGCCTCTAACAGACATAACAGAATCAGATGACGGGACAGGGCCCCACCGTACTCCAAGTTACCATATGTACAGAAAAAGTAAATAACAAAAGATATATACCAAAAGTACGCGCTCCGGGTCAGAGGAGCACTCCAAACAGCATAATAGAAGTCCTAAACGGGTGGTGTATCGCGCGGTGCGTCTGTACCTGCGGGCATGTAGCGCAGCCCCCCGAAGAACAGGGGGTCAGTACGAAATATGTACCGAGTATGTAAAGCGGAAATGTAACAAATATAGTCATAATCCGAACCGTAAGTATAGAAATATAGCAGTCAGAGTCGAACCCGAATCCAAATCAGAAACACAAAGTATAAATATATATAGTGAGTACAGGGTATAGCAGGTAGAGTCGTAATGTGAATCAGAGGTACAGAGTATGGTTGACAAGATCATAGCACAAATCAGGAGTACAAAGTGTGGCTGACAAAGTCGTAAGCTGAGTCTGAGGTACAAGAGAATGACAGACTGAATCATAATCCGAATCAGACGTACAGAAGCACAACAGTCAGAATCAGTGTCCGAATCAGATTTTCAAAAGTGTAACAGACAGAGTCATAATCCAAATCAGATATACAGACGTGTACCAGACAGATTCATGCGTGCAGAATCATAAGCATATACAGATACAGATAGCATATATATCAGATCCCGGCCCTCTTAGTACGGGACGCGGTGGACAGACAGATCAGATCATATGCCATCCTGGCCGCCATCCCCATACCATCACATCATCAGATCACATGCAGATGTAAACAGATCCCGGCACGCACACCGAGAGACGCGATGAACAATGCAGTGGAATGTGCACGAATAACAGAACCTGGCCCGGGCGCAGTGAAGGAATCATTGAGACGTCCACGAACAGACTAATGAGAAACCATATGCATACAGATCATTATACAGACTCAATGAAACTGAAGTAGGCCAAACGGTGGGTCAAATCAGAGTAATCGGACAATGTTCACAAAATACGCATATATGTCATTTGGGATGGCACGATAGATTGCATTGGAATAAAATGTCCAGAACCGCTCCAGACGTCAAAATATATTATAAGACTCATAACTATAGTCATAACACTTGTCATATAGCGGACAGAATAATACTCAACAGTTACCTGTGAGCTTCGGACAGAAATGAGTCAATTAGAGCCATACAGAAAGTATCAGGATTTGTGGGCCCACCTTGGGCCGAACCGAGGTGGCGTACGTAAATTATGGATCATAGGTCTTATGGAGTCACCCATGAGAGCTTTAGGGCATTCCGACTTCATTTGTGAGAGTTGCATACATATAGGTCATTTTGTTGACGAAATATTAAGAAACCAATTCAATCTCATTGAATGAAATGGAACCAATTTCAATCTCGGATTTCTAGGAACAGGGTCGTATCTAAGGCTCGCGTCGAAGCCTATTATGTTTAGAACATGCCAAAGAATGAAGGGAAAGACTTTACATACCTTAGCTGCGCCTTACGCTCGCTCAAATTCGATTCCCGTTTTGCCCAAAATCTACAAATGGTTATCTACCGAAATTTCGACAGCATTTCCCCTATACATATAGCATCCCCGAGACTTAGCTCGGCCTAATATATCAACAACAACAACCCAACAATCTAACAACATCAACAACTATCATAAAACGCACTATATCATAACTAGTCCTCCTTTTTACATAAAACGACACTTTCCATTCCAACTTCACCATATCAAGCTAATATTATTATTCTCATATGCGTGCACTAACTCAAGATTATTCAAACATATTTCAATAACATTCCAAACATCATTCACGAATTCAAGTATCTCTACTAATTCCATATTCCATCCGAAACTTCAACGAATGCAACAATACTACCAACTTACATTGTTTTCTTCCAAATTCGTCAACCATTACCAAAGTTCACATTTAAATTCTTATTTTCACAATTATACGAAAATCATATAAAATCACATAAATTCCCCATAACAACATACAACCCATTTCAACAAAATTCCTTCAACTGTCACTTCCAATATAAATTCCACCATAACCACAACTAGATTACAACATAAAATTCAACTCATATTATTTATACCAAATTGCACATACACGGCCACACATATACACACATTTACACACGGCTCACACACACCACACCACAATTCCATGACTTCCATGCAATTCTAATAATTATAACATATATGCTTCTTCCATATAAAAGAATAAAATTCTTACCTTTTTCTTCAATTCTCCACTTTCCGCAAACGGAGTTTTCTCGCCAAACTAATTATACCACGTTGTAGAGAGACTTGAACTTATCAAGAATTCAAGAAGGAAGAGATTTTTGGATCAAAGTCTAAGGGCTTGGAAATTTTTGAAGGGGGGCCAAAACCCCTTTGCACTTGTTCTTGCTCTTTTTTTTTTTTTTTGCTTTGCTTCTTGAAAGTTCCATGGATAATGATGTATATATAATGATCTCCTTAATTAATTATCACATGGCAATTAAATAAGACCCATGGGCTTGGGCCATAAGATGGCCGGCCACCCCTTGAAATTTTGGGCCTCATTTTATTTCTTATTCCTTTGAGCCCAATGGGTTACAAATCTTGTTTTGTAATTCCCGAAACTAATTCCCAAAATTCCAATTTTGCCCTTGGCCTTCTCCCATATTTCCACACCAATGTTGTCATAGCCGACACATTCATACTAAGTAAGGTCCAAATATAGCCTCATTCGTTGCAAGTCAAAGTTATCTCGAATTTTTCCGAATATGCGAAAATGCCGGATATAACATTGTCGACTTATGTAGAAAAGAGTTACTAGCGTTGTAATGCGTTTTGAATTGATTATTGAAGTCGATAGTATGATTGTTGGCATTGTTGTTGATAATTTGGCCGAGTTGCATTCTCGGGTTTGTTGTTGTTAAATTGGCCGAGCTAGATTCTCGGGGATGGTGTATTTACAGGGGAAATGCTGCCAAAATTTCGGCAGATTATAAATGAATTCATTTGAAGGACTAAGACAAGTATATGACGACGAATCTAATGATTGTATAAATCCTCTTTAATGTAGACCAGCGAGGTTGGGCAAATAAGCGTAGCTAATAAGGTGTGACACAGGTATGTAAGGCTTACCCTTTCTTTCTTTGGCATGTCTTGAGCCAAGTAAGGTATAATATTGATATGCACATTGGGGTTACTCTATTCTGTGATTCCGAGCTTGTTTATGATTCGTATGCACTTTTGATATGTTCTTAAAAGAGTTCTGTAAGAATTAATGTGCTCGACTTTTGAAAACAGTCTACTATGTTTTGATATGTATGTATGGTTCCAAAAGACCTATCTGATTTGACCCATAATGAGATTCGAAAAGCTCCTGATATGACTATTGTTTTGATTCTCCAAAGAAAGCTTCTGAAACGTTCAAAGAGTTTATGTTCCTAAAAGAATTCCGTAAGTATCAATGTCCCTAACTTTGGTATATGGTCTCAGATCGGTTTGATATATGACTATGATCCCTATGGCTCTTGATGTGCTTATGATGTTTGATATGTTCCGAGTGGCATTCGAAAGATATTTGATATGACAAATGTCTTGATTCTCAAATGATAGTTCGTTCGATTATTCCATCGAGTCTTTGATATAATTTGATATGTATACATGGTCCCAAAAGCTCCATTTGATTTGATCCATAACGATATCCGAAAGGTACTTGACATGATTATGGCTTTGATTTTCCAAAGATGGCTTCTGAAACGTTCGTAGAAGGTTCTGTACTTCAAACGCTCATAACTTTCGCATACTAAGTCGGATTGACCCGAAACTTGTTTCTGAGCCTTCAGATGTCAGTAAGTGTACATATCCATCGAGTCATGATTTGTAGGCATATGGTTTCTCACGAATCTGCTCGTGCATGCCTCAATGTATCTTTCACTGAGTCCCGGGCCAGGATACGTTCTCGTGCGTACTCTACGGTATTGTTCACTGATTCCCAGGCCAGGACATGTTATCGTGCGTCTTCTACTGCATTGTTCACCGCGTCCCTCATAGGCGGGCTGAGATCTGTTATATGTGCATCTGTATGTGATGATATGATGACGGGGTGGCGGGCAGAATGGCATAAGATGATTCTGTCCACCGCGTCCCTCACTAGAGGGGCAGGTTCTGTTACATGCATATATGATACATGATTTTGGCATATGATGACTCTGTCCACCGCGTCCCCTAGAGGGCCGGGTTCTGTTATATGCATATGTGATATATGATCCGATCCACCGCGTCCCCGAAAGGGCCGGGTTCTGTTACACGCATATATGATATATGACCTGGCATATGATAATTCTGTCCACTGCGTCCCTCACTAAAGGGTCGGGATCTGTTATATGATTCTGTTCACCGCATCCCTCACTAACAGGCCGGGATCTGTCATACGCATATACGATATATGATTCTGACATGCATGATCTGTGTTTGGAAAGTAAGCCTTCTGGCAATTCTGTACCATCTGTACTCCTTCTGACATCAGAATTCGGCATATATGATCTGTGTCTGGAAGCCAAACATTCTGGTATTTGGGATCTGCACTTTTTCTGACATATGACAACGGCATACACGATTTGTGTTTGAAAAATAAGCATTTTGGTATTCTGGATAACGTACTTATTGTTTGTACTGTCTGTTTCGATTGTGGTTCGGTTTTCTATATTTCATGCCTTACATACTCAGTACATATTCCGTACTGACCCCCTTTCTTCGGGGGCTGCGTTTCATGCCGCGTAGGTACACCCAGATGAGTTGAAGCTATTATAAAAGGTGTTCCAGCGGGATTGGCAAGCTCTACTTGTTCCTGGAGTGTTGTCGAGTCAGAGTATATGTGCTATGATGCCTGATTAATGTTAGAGACTTTGCAGACAGAGTCGTGGGTATTGGGTGTCAGTTCTGTAAGCGGCTCCATCAGCCGATGTGTCATTTTGTGTTATGATATAAGTCCTATGTGATTACGGATTTTGTTGATTTGAAAGCAACGAAAAAGAATATTTCTGAAAGTTGTACTATGCATTTCATCTTTATTTGTTTTAAAAAGTCCAAAAGATTATGTATGTAATAAGAGTCAGCGGGTTCGCTCGGCTCCGAATATGGGGTCGGGTGCCCATCACACCCTAGTAAGGTTGGTATTGAGATGTTAAACAAGTGCCAAGAAGGTTGGTATTGAGATGTTAAACAAGTGCCAAGAAGGTTACACAAGGATTGGAGATCAAACGAGCCGACGAAAACAAGTTCCGGAGAACTAGACAACATACGGGCAGACGTACTGGCCGTATAATATTCACGGACCGTATGTCCAGTCCGTAGATCCAGTCCAGAACAACATGGCTCACTGGACCAAATATACGGTCCCAACATACGGTCAGTAAAAATTATACGGACCGTATGTTGGTCCGTATAAAGTGGTTCGGCCAGCTTTTGTATTTTAATATAAGGGACCCTTCTTATTTCATTTTCATTCCATCCTCCACTCCACAAGATAAGAACACTCTAGAATATTCTCCAACATCCATTCACAAGAAAATCAAAGGAAATCAGTGATCAACAACACCAAATCCATGAATCAAAGTGTATGAAACCCAAGTAAAGTTCATATTCCTCAAAGAAAACCAAAAGAGGTGAGATAGGGTTTTGGTGCTAGAGGAGAAAATCCACTCAAGACTTGTTCAACCATCATCTAAGGTACGTTTCGTGACTAAACCATGTTGTTTTAGGTAATGGGAGATTAAGATACTTGAATTGTAGAAAGACATAGAAAATGGGTCATTAATGAGTGAATAGTGCCATGTTTGGATGGTAGTTGGATTGAATCATAAATGTTGGTGTGTTATTATTATGAATACGTTATAAATGACATTTAGACCATGAAATAAGTGTGATACATGAGAAAACGTGATAGTAAGCTATAACCATAAATGTGGAGAAATTGAAGAGGAATGGTGGATTATGGTCATTGTATATGAATGATGATTGTTGATTGCTATATTGTGAATGTTGTTGTGAGTGTTGGGAGTTGATATAGAATATGGGGAAAGTAGTTGTCACGACCCGGCTAGGGGGCCGCGACGAGCACCCGGTGCAACCCCACCCGAGCACCCCCTTATCGTACATAACATAACATCTAGGTGAACTATAAGTCAATTCGTGCTTTTCTTATCGTTAATCATATTGATCACATTAGACGACCATCATCATTCAACATATCATAGGCATCTGTACCACATCATAAGTATAAGGCCGACGTGGCCAACAAAAGATATACAAAACATGGGCCGACATGGCCGAACATCTCTACCCACATACACATGACTACGAGCCTCTGAGAGTATGACATATCGTATGAGCGGGACAGGACCCCGCTATACCCATAATTATATACAAAAAAGAATAAGTACCCAAAAGCTACGACTCCGAAAGAATGGAGCTCTGCTATGCAATCTCTGAATAAGCAGCTATGGATCAAGTCTGTCTCCCTGTGCACCTGCGGGCATGACGCAGCGTCCACAAACAAAAGGACGTCAGTACGAAGAATGTACTGAGTATGTAAAGCATGATCAACATCAATATAGAAGCATAATAGATATCATATGAAAATAGCATAGGAGGGGAGACAGTAATATCATCATCATCATGTCGCTTACTTGCATACATCGTCGTTCGTATCCCATAATAATACTCGCACCATACTTGTGCTCATATTCGTATACATGTCCTTATTCGTATTCTTATACATAGTCTTATCACATTCATATTCATATTATATACATAGTCATTTCATATACATAGCATTTACATAGCATACGGCCTCATAGGATCGGTGTCTTATACATGCTTGGCCAACCAAGGCTCAAGGTCATACATACCTGGCCCTACCAAGGCATCAGGGTTATCCGTACCAGCTGCAGAGGTGTGCGCGCGTTTCGTAATCGTATACATACATTATACATAGTCATATACATATAGTCTTGCCCGGTATCATAAGCTCGGGGTCTTATCATATCCCTTCATAGGCATACATATACATATCTCATAGCTCGTAAGCATCTCTAATCTCATTTTACTCTCATCATCATTACTATCCTCATCATTATCGTTACATCTACATTATGAACTTACTCGTCATGCGAGGAACATAGTATAATCATAGTACATATCAAGGGTCGTGAGCTTACGAGCTCGGAATGCCAACCATGTGAAGACAACATACTCATATAGAGGAATTTGGCCAAGAACCATGCCTTATGAAAGAAGGGTTAGCCTTACATACCTTTCGGTCGAACTATTCTACACTTGCACGTTCCCTTCCAATGCTAGCGTTTATACCTTCATTAATATCATAACAATGGCCATTAGTCATTCACACTATCCACATTAACTAGATTCCTCAATTTGCCTCTAATTCACCCACATTCATGGTCATAACACCCATCTTCGTCCGTTCGTCTAAAGTGTTTAGTTCATGATCTTAATACCATTTATAACACATTCATATCACAACACAACAACATTTATAACTCAATTCAAACTATTTCTCAAAATGTCACTATTCATCATTCATGACCTAGTTGACCACATTTTTTACAATCCATGTATTTTAATTCTCCAATACCTTAAACATCTTGTAAAAATCATGAATCTTACCTTAGAAGTTGTAGGAACAAGCTTTGGTTGATAATACTCTTCTTTGAGCAAAACCCTAGTTTTTCTCCATTTGGATTTCTTGACTTGGATGATCCTTGATGATTCCCTTATCCTTGATTTACTTGTCTTAATTTTATTGATGGCTTATAATCCTGGACAACTCATATAATAAATGTAGAGAGAAGTTTTAGAGAGAAGTGGTGTAATGTGGAAATGAAATAAGACAAGTCTTGATCCTCATATTTAATGAATTGGAAAATCTGTGCTGGGTGAACAGTGGTCGTCCATGGAGGTTTACGGTCCGTATTCCACTTTACGGACCGTCCCTCGTGGTCGGCTTTAAGCTTAAGCAGGACCAGATACTTTGGCCTGCATGCATGGTGATTTACGACCATTACGGGTCGTAAATCACTTTACGATCCGTCCACCAGGTCGTATTATACCTCTTTCTCAGCTGGCAGAAAGTTGAAGTTTGGCATGCCAGTTTACGACCTGGCATTTTACGGACCGTATACCAGTATACGGTCGGTATTTGCACTTTACGACCACTGGAAGAAGGCTGAAGCTTTTGCATGGCAGTTTACGACTGCCAGTTTACGGATCGTATAGCACTTTACGGTTCGTATTTTGCAATATACGACCACTGGGCAGTTTTGCCAACTTTCAATTTTTCTCACTTCTCGACTTTTCATTCTAATCATCCACATCCCTTTATATACATTTCCCATGAAACATTATACACTCGCACTCCTCGCACACATCATTAGTTCAGTTACTTGCGTACCAACGGGAAATTTTCCGAAGTGTAACATTCTACCCCCCTTAGGAACATTCGTCCTCGAATGTTAAAGGCTTGGGAAATTCTATAAACATTTCGCCAGAGTTTCCTCTATAATGTGTCACTGCCACCCTATCACAAAAACCCACAATAACAATGCCTCACAGGGCAATAATACAACAGCACTAGAAATTTGGCCACACACGACCTGAATGTATAAAAGGGAAAACATGCATACCTTATGATTTTGACGTCTCATCTTGGACTTCTTCCAAGGGCTGAAATAAATGTGGGTATTTGGATCGCATATTCTCTTCTGCTTCCCATGTCATTTTGCTCTCGATTGTCATTTCTCCACAGAACTTTAATTGAGGCCACTTCTTTGTTTCTAAGCCTCCGTACTTGCCTATCTAATATGGCAATGGGTATTTCATCATAAGTTAACTTTTCTGTCACTTGAACATCATTCACTGGGACGATCCTCGTAGGATCTCCAACACACTTCCGAAGCATCGAGACATGAAATACCGGATGGACTGACTCCAAATCTGGAGGTAGATCTAGCTCATAGGCCACTCTGCCTATTTTGCGTACAATTTCGTATGGCCCAATATACCGGGGACTGAGTTTCCCCTTTTTGCCAAATCTCATCACGCCCTTCATCGGTGACACTTTCAAGAATATCCAATCTTTCACTTCAAACTCTAAGTCTCTTCGACGATTATCCGCATAGGACTTCTGAAGACTTTGAGCCGCTACAAACCGATCTTGTATAAGCTTAACTTTCTCTATTGCTTGCTGGACCAATTCTGGCCCTATCAACTTAGCTTCTCCGGTTTCAAACCACCTAATTGGGGATCTACACTTTCGCCCATATAGAGGCTCATACGGTGGCATTTGAATGCTAGAATGGTAACTGTTATTGTAAGAAAACTGAATGAGTGGCAAATGGTCATCCCAATTTCCTCCAAAATCTATCATACATGCCCGCAACATATCTTCAAGAGTCTGAATAGTACGTTCAGCTTGCCCATCGGTCTGTGGGTGAAATGCCGTGCTTAGGCGCACTTGGGTCCCTAAACCTTCTTGGAAAGACCCCCAGAACTTGGCTGTAAACTGAGTTCCTCTATCGGAGATAATAGATACCGGAACGCCATGGAGTATCACTATCTCTTTAAGATAAAGCTTGGCATAATCTTCTGCCATATAGGTCGTTCTGACTGGTAAGAAATGCGCTGACTTCGTGAGTCTATCCACGATCACCCATATAGAATCATATTTACGTCGAGAACGGGGTAACCCTGTAATGAAATTCATATTAATCACTTCCCACTTCCAAGTTGGGATTTCTATAGCTTGCAATAAGCCACCCGGCTTTTAGTGTTCTATCTTCACTTGTTGGCAATTAGGAAACTGAGCTATGAATTCGGCTACGTCTTTCTTCATGCCATTCTACCAATATATAGTCTTAAGATCATGATACATTTTCGTCGCTCCGGGTGAACGGAGTAACGGGAACAATGAGCTTCTCTCAAAATCTGATGGCGTAGACCTACCACATCGGGAACACATAACCTGCCTCGACATCGGAGAACTCCGTCTTCCGAAATGTCAAATGATGACCCCTCCTTCTGAGGGAGTGTATCTCTGTACTTCATTAGCATGGGATCCTCATATTGTCGCTCTTTTACTTCCGCTACTAACAATGAAACTGCTGAATTCTGAATAGTAGCTCCGCTGCTACCTGAGTCCACTACTCGGACTCCTAGGATAGCTAACTGCTGAAGATCACGGGCCATCTCTTTCTTTTCTGGTCGTACCTCACTTAGACTTCCCATCGACCTACGGCTAAGAGCATCAGCCACAACATTTGCCTTTCCGGGGTGGTATAGGATTTCGACATCATAGTCTTTTAGAAACTCTAGCCATCGTCGTTGCCGCAAATTCAACGCTTTCTGCTTGAAGATGTACTGGAGACTCTTATGATATTTATAAATATCCACGTGGACACCATATAAGTAATGTCTCCATATCTTTAAAGCATGGACCACCGCAGCCAATTCTAAGTCATGGGTAGGATAATTCTGCTAATGTTTCCGTAATTGTCTAGAAGCATACGCAATCACCTTACCATTTTGCATCAATACACAGCCTATCCCGACGCCTGAAGCATCACAATAAATGGCATATCCTTCCAATCCCTCTGGAAGTGTCAAGACTGGGGCTGAAGTCAGTCGGTCTTTCAAATCTTGGAAACTACGCTCGCAAGCATCTGTCCATTGATACTTAGCTGACTTTTGAGTCAACTTGGTGAGCGGTGCAGAAATAGAAGAGAAATCCTCAACAAATATTCGGTAATAACCTGCTAAGCCCAAAAAGCTACGAACCTCCGTAGGGGTCGTGGGCCTTGGCAAAGTCTTCACTGCCTCAATGTTTTGGCTATCCACTCGAATACCGTCAGCTGCAACAATGTGGCCCAGAAATGCCACTGAGTTCAACCAAAACTCGCATTTGGAAAACTTCGCGAATAACTCTCGGGTTCGAAGAACTCCAAGGACAATACGCAAGTGATCCGCATGTTCTGCCTTGGATCTAGAATACACTAGGATATCATCGATGAATACGATCACGAATAGATCCAGAAAAGTCCTGAATACATTGTTCATTAATTCCATAAACACTGCCGGTGCATTAGTTAGCTCAAACGACATTACTCGGAACTCGAAATGGCCATATCTTGTTCTGAAAGCTTTCTTAGGAATATCTTTCTCCCTAACTCTTACTTGGTGATACCCGGACCTCAAATAAATCTTTGAAAACCATTTGGCACCTTGCAATTGATCAAATAAATCATCAATCCTCGGGAGGGGATACTTGTTCTTAATTGTCACTTTATTCAATTGCCGATAATCAATGCACATTCTCAAGGAGTCATCCTTCTTCCGAACGAACAATACGGGTGCTCCCCACGGGGATGAACTAGGCCTAATGAATCCTTTTTCAAGCAAGTCTTTTAATTGCTCCTTCAAGTCTTTCAACTCTGCGGGTGCCATCCTATAGGGAGGAATAGATATGGGTTTAGTGTCTGGCAACACATCAATCGCAAAATCAATCTCTCATTCGGGAGGAAGGCCTGGAAGCTCTTCTGGGAACACATCCGGAAATTTGTTCACTACCGGAACTGACTGAAGAGTCGGCGACTCAGCTTCTACATCTCGAACTCGTACTAGGTGATAAATGCACCCTTTCGTGATCATCTTCCTTGCCTTTAGATAGGAAATAAACCTTCCCTTTGGTGACGCCATATTTCCTTTCCATTCTAAGACTGGTTCTCCCGGAAACTGGAAACGAACCATTTTCATTCTACAATCAACATTGGCGTAGCAAGAAGCCAACCAATCCATGCCCATAATGACATCAAAATCTACCATCTTTAGTTCATGCAAGTCAGCTATAGTACGGTGGTCACATATCACGACTACACAATCTCTATACACTCGACTAGCTATCACCGATTCACCCACGAGTGTAGACACCTCAAAAGGCTTGATAGACTCTAGCTCAATTATAAATCGACCCGCAATATATGGAGTAACATATGATAATGTGGAGCCCGGATCAATCAAAGCATATACATCATGAGAGAATACCGATAATATACCTGTGACCACGTCAGGAGAAGACTCAAGATCTTGGCGTCCAGCCAAAGCATAAATACGGTGCTGAGAACCGCTAGTACTGGGAGCTCTCCCTCTGCCTCTACCATGGCCAGCTGGCGCATGTGAACCTAGCCCCGTAGGGCGTACAGATGCCGAAGATCCGGCTACCGACCCTGATGGCTGGGTCCTACCTCTACCATGTACTGTGGGGCAATCACGCATAATATGGCCTGGCCGACCACATGAATAGCAATCATCTGAACCAAATCGACATCGACCCCAATGCATCTTCCCACACTGGGAATACGGTGGTACGGGTGGCCTTGACTGGCCCAAATCACCTCTGAACTGAGGTCCTGTATAACTCAGACTCGGCCCTGAACGAGGAGATCTATCAAGGCCCTGGCCTGAATCCGTGGAGGTGGACTGGTCATAGAATAGCCTGACTGGCTGGGAAGCTGCTGTCTGTGTCCACCCCTGGACTCGCTCCTCGAACCTGAAGGTGTAGCTCTCTTGCTATGTCCCCTATCTTGCTTACGTTCATTTCTCCGCTGCTGTAGGTGTTCCTCTAATTCCTGAGCATATGCCTGAATGCGTGCAATATCCATGCCATCCTGAAGGGACGCAGTTAAGCATTTATCCATCAAGTGTGGCCCTAGGCCTTTCACAAACCGGTGCACCCGATCGCCCATATCCGCTACCATGGCCGAAGCATACCTAGCCAAGGAATTGAAGCGGAGACTATACTCTGTAGCACTCATGCTACCTTGCCTCAGATTCAAGAATTTATCGGCCCTAGCTCGCCGAAATTCTGGAGGCATGTAGTGACGGAGAAAAGCATCGACAAACTCTTGCCATACTGACGGAGGTGCATTGGCTCCCCGCGAAGCCATCCATATTGTATACCATTGGATCGAGATATCTCTCAATCTATAGGACGCTAGCTCTACCGACTCAGTGTCTGAAGCATGTATCAACCGGAGCGTCCTTAGCATACCATCAATAAAGTCCTGGGATCCTCCTCCGGTTTCAACCCAAAGAATTCCGGGGGTTTCAAAGCAATGAAGTCACGAGCCCTTGCACTAACAGCCCTGTCACCTTGCCCTGCGCTTGGCCTCTGTGTCTGGGCCGCAACCAACTGAGTCAACAAATTAATGGCCTCTCTCACGTCTTGGCCCAAAGCATTCGGTGGAGGAGCTGGAGCTGGGGCTGAGGCTCCCACGTGCTCCTCAGTAATAGGCACTGTCTGGGAGGACTGAGATTGAGCCGCACTCTGGGACACATCTTCCTCTACTACCGGTGGCGGTGCTCTTTCAGCCCGCTTCTCTGCCATCGTCTTGCCCTTTTGGGCTGCTGTAGCCTTTTTCTTTTTAGGCATCTCTAAAATACACAACACACGATTTAGGAACAAGAATTTCTTACATCATAGCTCTATCGCACGATTCTTATGAAGAAAGAAGGTCATATATTCCTAAAATGTCCGCAGCTTCTCGTTTATAAGTGTGGCGCGCAACACACCCATAACCAAGACTCTACTAGACACGGCTCGTAGACACATCCTAGGACTGAACTGCTCTGATACCACTTTTGTCACGACCCGGCTAGGGGGCCGCGACGAGCACCCGGTGCTACCCCACCCGAGCACCCCCTTATCGTACATAACATAACATCTAGGTGAACCATAAGTCAATTCGTGGTTTTCTTATCGTTAATCATATTGATCCCATTAGATGACCATCATCATTTAACATATCATAGGCACCTGTGCCACATCTTAAGTATAAGGCCGACGTGGCTAACAAAAGATATACAAAACATGGGCCGACATGGCCGAACATCTCTACCCACATACACATGACTACGAGCCTCTGAGAGTATGACATATCGTATGAGCGGGACAGGACCCCGCTATGCCCATAATTATATACACAAAAGAATAAGTACCCAAAAGCTACGACTCCGAAAGAAATGGAGCTCTGCTATGCAATCTCTGAA
The DNA here is from genome assembly GCF_019175385.1 of Lycium barbarum. NCBI lineage: Eukaryota > Viridiplantae > Streptophyta > Magnoliopsida > Solanales > Solanaceae > Lycium > Lycium barbarum. The sequence continues at coordinate 78,464,877 of NC_083342.1, read as the reverse complement.
TAAGCAGCTATGGATCAAGTCTGTCTTCCTGTGCACCTGCGTGCATGACGCAGCATCCACAAACAAAAGGACATCAGTACGAAGAATGTACTGAGTATGTAAAGCATGATCAACATCAATATAGAAGCAGAATAGATATCATATGAAAATAGCATAGGAGGGGAGACAGTTATATCATCATCATCATGTCGCTTACTTGCATACATCGTCGTTCGTATCCCATAATAATACTCGTACCATACTTGTGCTCATATTCGTATACATGTCCTTATTCGTATCCTTATACATAGTCTTATCACATTCATATTCATATTATATACATAGTCATTTCATATACATAGCATTTACATAGCATACCCGACCTCAGAGGATCGGTGTCTTATACATGCTTGGCCAACCAAGGCTCAAGGTCATACATACCTGGCCCTACTGTTATATCCCGCAATTCGTATAATCGTATAATTCAAGACAATCGCGGGAAGACAACAAGCAAGGCCATATTTTATTTTGTTTGACATGTGAGTTGCTTATGAAAAATTTAGAAGTGGAATTAATGAGGAAGGTCAAGGGCATAAAGGGAAATTCGCAATATGACTCGTGGGAATATGGAAGAAGGCGAAGGGTAAATTTGGAATTCGGAAAAATTGTTTTCATGAATTACAAGAACTAGCCAAAATACAAAGTGGGCTTGAAAGATTTATTTTTGGAAATTTGAAGGCCCAACCGGCCATGTACATGGGTTAGGCCCATGATTAATTAATTCATGGTATTAAATAGATGACTAAGTCATCTTTATCATAAAATTTTCTACAGTCTTCAAGAAGCTAAGAACAAGAGAAAGAAAGAGCAAAAACCTAAGGCCATTCGGCCATAGCAAGAAATTCCAAGGAAAATTGATAAAATTCTTTCAAAAATCATTTTCTACCAAGTAGAGGGTGCATAACAAGGTGGAGTTGTTGTTGAAGCAAGAAAGATTCATAATCATTCAAGTTGCCAACTCGTAGTCAAGTGAGAAGTTGAAGAAGAAAGGTGAATTTGAATCTTGTTTTATGTGTTATACATGGTTTATATGTGTTGTAGTATGCTAAAATAGATGAAATTCATGAAGGAGAGAAATATGGTACATAGCCGTGCATATATATATATGTGTGTGTAGGAATCATGATTCAATTATGTTGTCTAGTGTTTGGTTGTTATGGTTGTAAATGATATGTGGAAAATGGAAGTTGAATGAAATTGGATAGAATGTAGTTGTGTGTGCATGATATGGCCGTGTAGTGTGTGGTGTGTATGTGGCCGTGTATACTTGATGTATAGTCTTGTATATTGGTGAGTTGCGAAAGAATAATGAGCGAGTTGTAATTAATATCTTAGTCGTTGTGTTGTAGATGTTATATCGCAAATAAAGACTTGATAAGTTTGGTGAAGTCTTGGTAATTGGAAGGTTGTGTGAATGGAAAAATAATGTTCTTGCATGGATAGCATGTAATGATATTAGTATGATGTCGTTGGAATGTATACTATAAGGTTGCTATTGTGTTCATTGAAGTTGGAAAGTTTTGAAGAAAGTAGCAAAATTGGTATCATGTGTCTTGGATTAAATGTGTGAATCACTAGTGTGATTGTTGAATTATGTTAATAGTTTGGCCGGGTTTGAATTCCCGGATTGTGGTTGATGAGAATTTGGCCATGTTGAATGTTGAGGATGGTATATTTACAGAGGAAATGCTGCCGAAATTTCGGTAGCCAAGTGTTTCCTTAAGATTCTAACTCTAAGTATCCTAATAAGAATTTTGGTAAAAATGACCAATTTGCAGATTTTGACGAGATTGCAACGTGAATTTGGAGTAGCAGAAGGAGCGGAAAGAGGTATGTAAGGCTTCACCCTTCTTTCTATGGCATGTCTTAGGTGTAATAAGTCGGGTACGAGCCTCGGGGACAACCCTATTCCCCGGAACCCGCACCTAAAGTTTTCTCCTTTTTGTTCAATAGAATTGAACTAGAAAGTGTGCAAAATGATGGAAAGATCTTCTAAACCCCTAGAACTTGCATAAATGGGACCCGATTACCCTAGAACCCTCACAAGTAATGCTATGACATGTAACGTATGCAAATAGTATACGCTGCCTCATCCGGCCCGAGGTGGGCCCGTTATTCTCGAATTTTCCTTATAGTCTTGTCTGACTTACTTGAAGTGAATCTAAAGGGGACCTTTGATCCCGATTTCGTCACCAAATGATAGGTATTATGACTACTCTAACGAGGATACTTCCATGATGATAATGACAACAATGATGTTAGACAAGAGTATATGCCTATGATAAGCACTACCAGAACGATTCCATGACTAAGATTTTTAAGCTAAGTATTCTATGTGAATAGGAAAATGATAAACTAATTCTTGAATCTTAATTATATCCCCTAGCTATGACTTTACTTTCTAAAGACTCCCAAGCCTATGAACTGTCATCTATGACGCCCACGATTTCATTCTACGTTTACTTTGATACTATTCTCCGTTGACCATCTCACCTTAAAATATTCGTCCCTTCAGGGTGAGACAAGAGCGATCACGAGTATTCCATAATGTAATCGGAGGTCACCGACCTTACGTCACTCCGATGGCTACATGATTTTTCCTTGGGCTCCCTTGTGTGCTTATATGATATATATAAAACATGTATATGTATATAAGATATGTATAAGTATATAAAATATGTATATGTATAGAAGATAAGTAAATGTATATAAGACACGTATATGTATACAAGCTATGTATATGAATACAAAAATATGTATACGTATATAAGATGTGTATATGCATACAAAGTATATATATGCAAGTTATGTATATGAACCTGGGCTGGGGGGAAGGGATACATGGGGGAATGGGAAGGGAAATATGTTTCACTGCCACCTGATCAGCTGGCTTATCATCCCGGACGCGGGGTGCCCGGACGCGGGATATATGGGTGAGCCGGTGCATATCGGCGCTATGTGGGTGAGCCGACATTGTTCGGCGCTATGATATGACCTACCATGTCATGACCAGACATGCTATGATAAGATATGCTATGGTAAGCTATACTATGACATGATATGCTATGATCTGCCACGACAGGACATGATATGACAAGCTATGCTATGTTGTGATACGCTATGACATGCTAGGCTATGGTAAGACATGCTATGACACGCTATGCTATGACACGACACGCTATAACATGCTATGTTATGATATGATGTACTATGATATGATATACTATAGCCTGACATACCATGACACGATATACTATGACGCGATATGCTACGACAAGACAAGATAAGATATGATACAATATGATAATACATGACATGATATAAGTTCTATTTTCTATGTCCTATGACTCCATGATATTATTAATTATACACAATGTTATTGCTTGTGTTATCTTCCATGCCTTACATACTCGGTACACTATTCGTACTGGCGTCCCTTCTTGTGGACGCTGCGTTTCATGCCGCGCAGGTCAGCAGACAGGCGGACTTGATCCTTAGGAGCTCTACCTGCGGTACTCTACAGCGCTCCAGTTGTTCCGGAGCCTCACTTCAGTGGTACTATTTTTTGTATGTATATTCGGCCCGACAGTACTCGACCCTCTCTATGTATAAGTAGACTATGTCTAGAGGCTCGTAGACAGATATGTACAGTCAGTCAGGTACGGTTAGATGTATGGTGTTTTGGCATGGTTGTTGTATAAAGTGATAACGAAGTTTACTAGTCTATGTTCATAATGACGCTGCTAATGTTAATGTTAAAAAAAAAAAAAAATAAACATATGGCACAATTCATACGGCCTGCTAAGAGGTAAAAGTAAAATGATAGATAAGGGGTGCTCAAGTATCGGGTACTCGTCACGGCCCCTAGTTGGGTCGTGACACCTACCAAGGCATCAGGGTTATCCGTACCATCTGCAGAGGTGTGCGTGCATTTCGTAATTGTATACATACATTATACATAGTCATATACATATAGTCTTGCCCGGCATCATAAGCTCGGGGTCTTCTCATAGCCCTTCATAGGCATACATATACATATCTCATAGCTCGTAAGCATCTCTAATCTCATTTTACTCTCATCATCATTACTATCCTCATCATTATCGTTACACCTACATTATGGACTTACTCGTCATGCGAGGAACATAGTATAATCATAGTACATATCAAGGGTCGTGAGCTTATGAGCTCGGAATGCCAACCATGTGGAGACAACATACTCATATAGAGGAATTTAGCCAAGAACCATGCCTTATGAAAGAAGGGTTAGCCTTACATACCTTTCCGTCGAACTATTCTACACTTGCACATTCCCTTCCAATGCTAGTGTTTATACCTTCATTAATATCATAACAATGGCCATTAGTCATTCACACTATCCACATTATCTAGATTCCTCAATTTGCCTCTAATTCACCCACATTCATGGTCATAACACCCATCTTCGTCCGTTCGTCTAAAGTGTTTAGTTCATGATCTTAATACCATTTATAACACATTCATATCACAACACAACAACATTCATAACTCAATTCAAACTATTTCTCAAAATGTCACTATTCATCATTCATGACCTAGTTGACCACATTTTCTACAATCCATGTATTTTAATTCTCCAATACCTTAAACATCTTGTAAAAATCATAAATCTTACCTTAGAAGTTGTAGGAACAAGCTTTGGTTGATAATACTCTTCTTTGAGCAAAACCCTAGTTTTTCTCCATTTGGATTTCTTGACTTGGATGATCCTTGATGATTCCCTTATCCTTGATTCACTTGTCTTAATGCTATTGATGGCTTATAATCCTTGAAAACTTATATAATAAATGTAGAGAGAAGTTTTAGAGAGAAGTGGTGTAATGTGGAAATGAAATAAGACAAATCTTGATCCTCATATTTAATGAATTGAAAAATCTGTGTTGGGTAAACAGTTGTCGTCCATGGAGGTTTACGGTCCGTATTCCACTTTACGGACCGTCCCTCGTGGTCATATTTAAGCTTAAGCAGGACCAGAGACTTTGGCCTGCATGCATGGTGATTTACGACCATGGTTTACGGGCCGTAAATCACTTTACGGTCCGTCCACCAGGTCGTATTATACCTCTTTCTCAGCAGGCAGAGAGTTGAAGTTTGGCATGCCAGTTTACGACCTGGCATTTTACGGACCGTATACCAGTTTACGGTCCGTATTTTGCACTTTACGACCACTGGCAGAAGGCTGAAATTTTTGCATGGCAGTTTACGAACCGTATAGCACTTTACGGTCCGTATTTTGCAATATACGACCACTGGGCAGTTTTGCCAACTTTCAATTTTTCTCACTTCTCGACTTTTCATTCTAATCATCCACATCCCTTTACATACATTTCCCATGAAACATTATACACTCGCACTCCTCGCACACATCATTAGTTCATTTACTTGCGTTCCAACGGGAAATTTTCCGAGGTGTAACAGTAGTATAAACAAAGGAAGTGCTGCCCAATTTTCCCTTGCTTTAGGAAGCCCGTTCTTATAATTGCTTAGCTAATGACGATATAAATTCTCTTGAAGGTAGAACGTGTGCATTAAAGGAGAGCACGCGAGCGATAGCTTAGTTAAATGTCAAAGATATGTAAGGTTTATCCCTTCCTTCAAAGGCATGAATCTTTCAAGCTTTCCATGATTGTCACGACCCAGCTAGGAGCCGTGACTGGTACCCGGGGCTAGCCACCAAGCACCACTTGTGCTACTACTTATCTTGCTCGTTTAATGGTCTTTCGCTAGTTTTATACTCAAATTGTAGGAAAATCATATTTTATATGGAAACATAATTACTCTTTAAATACATTTGCCTCATCAAAACAATATATTCTTATAATAGCATCTCGTGCCCAAAAATACATATACATGGCTATATATATATACACAAAGAATAATCATAAGCACCTCCGGGACAATGGAGGGCTTCCAGTCAGCTGACAGCTACTACGGATCTGGATCGAGCTCTCCTCAATGTCTACCTGTGGGCATGAACACAGCGTCCAAAGAAAATGGACGTCAGTACGAATATTGTACTGAGTATGGGAGGCATAAACAATGAAATAAGACAATGATATAAAGGAAATATCAATATGAAAATCCTGTATCTGACTGTCAAATATAAAAGAAATAAAGCATGCTGTCTTACTCATGCTCATCGTCATATCATATATGCACAAGGTATAAACTGCCCGTCCATATCGGATCAGTGTGATAATCATAACATGAGCCTGCGTCCAGGCCTCCTGCGTCCGGGGTAACATCTCATGCCGCCCACTAGTGGTGTCTGCCCATGCTATGTGGCCATAGTGTATCGCATAGCTGCTCGCCTTGGCGGTGACTGCCCGACCAAATAGGCGCGGTGTAATAGTAATATCATCACAATATGCTTAACTTATCATAATACATGCATAAGGCTCAAGATCAACCATATTTTATCGGGGTGACGTAAGGTCGTGATCCCCCGATTGCATTATGGAGCAATCATTGACATTCTGCCTCACCTTGAAGGGATTAGCATATAAGGTGAGTGTAAGCAATAAATAACATCATTAGAATCATTAAACTTTAACTCATTACCTTGTGTAGCTAATTATGGACATAGGCTCATATCTTTCGGGACTTAAGAAGTTCATGGATAAGAAAGAAAGTACACCACAGGATTCATGCCATTAGAAAGAAAGGACTAGCCTCACATACCTTTGACGTTTAACCAAGCTATCGTTCGCTTGTTCTCCTTGGATATCACGTCTCTACCTTAAAGAGGGAGTTCGCACTAACGTTAGTTAATCAACTATAAAACGTGCTACCATTGCTAGAGGGAATTGGGCAGCACTTCCCTTATTTATAATACTTTTCCCGTGTTCTATATCAACTCCCAAACGCTCACAACAATATTCACAATATCGCAATCAACAATCATCGTTTCTATACATTGACCAAAATCCACCATTCCTTTTCAGTTTCTCCACATTCATAGGTATAGCTTACTATCGCATTTTCTCGTGTATAATACTTATTTCATGGTCTAAGCGGCATTTATAACGTATTCATGATTTCAACATATCAACATTCATGATTCCATTCAACTACCATTCAACCATGGCACTATTCACACATTTCTGACCCATTTGCTATACTTTTCTACAATTCGGGTATCTTAACCTTTCAACACCTTAAACAACATGAGATGGTCATGAAACTTACCTTGAATAAGCCATGAGTGGAGTTTCTCCTCTAGCACCAAAACCCTACTTCACTCCTTTTGGGTTTTCTTGAGAAAGATGAACTTTAGTGTGATTCTTACACTTGATTTTGCGGGTTTCATGTAGTTGATCACTAATTTCCTTTGTTTTTCTTGTGATGAAGAGTAGAGAGTATTCTAGAGGATTCTTGAGAGAAATATCGTGGAATGAAATGAATTCAATGAGCTTGGGTCTTTTTTTAATGACTTAAAATCTAATCCGGAATGAACAGTGACTGAGGTGTACAGTGGTCGTAAACCCACTTTACGGGCCGTATTATGGTTTACGGTCCGTCCTTCGCGACCGTATTTAAACATAATAGAACCAGAAAGGTTTGCTAGAGTCATGGTGGTTTACGGTCACAGTTTACGGGTCGTATTTCGATTTACAGTCCGTATTCTGGGTCGTATTTAACCATTTAGACATTTGGCAGAAAGTTGAAATTTTTGAAAGGTTGGAGGACGATAGTAGTTTATGGTTCGTAAATCACTTTACGGGCCGTATTCCACTTTACAACCAATTGGGTAAAAGTGCAAACCTATAACTTTTCACTGTACGTTCACAGGGAAATTTTCGAGGTGTAATACTCTTCCCCCCTTTTGGAACAGTCATCCTCGTATGTTAAACACTCGGGATTCTATGAAAATTTTGCCAGAGTTTCCCCTATAATTTGGCACTACCAACCTGTCACAACAACCCATAATGTCATCGCCTCACAGGGCTACATCACAATATCATCATATTTATGGCCACACACGACCAAGAGCTTAAAGATAAAGCATACATACCTTATATTGTTGGTGTTTCATCTTAGATCTCTCCTGGGGGTTGGAATAAGTGTGGGTACTTGGACTCCATATTCTCTTCCGCTTCCCAAGTCATTTCTTCCCGATTGTTGTTTCGCCACAATACTTTGACCGACACTACCTCTTTATTTCAAAGCTTCCGCACTTGTCTATCTAGGATGGCAATAGGTACTTCTTCATAGGTTAGCTTTTCCGTTACTTGCACATCGTATATCGGAACAATCTTTGTGGGATCTCTAACACATTTGTGGAGCGTCGAAACATGAAAGACTGGATGGACTGATTCAAGCTCCGAAGGCAAATCCAATTCATAGGCTACCTGAACCACCTTGCGGATGATTTTGTAGGGTCCAATGTATCTGGGACTTAGCTTCCCTTTCTTACCAAATCTCATCACCCCTTTCATTGGCGACACTTTCAAGAACACCCAATCACCGACTTGAAATTCCAAGTCTCGTCGGCGGTTGCCCGCATAGGACTTTTGGCGACTATGGGCTGTCAAGAACCGATCTTGGATCACCTTGACTTTTTCTATCGCTTATTGGATCAATTCAGGGCCCACTAATTGTGCTTCTCCTATTTCGAACCATCCGATTGGAGATCTACATTTCCTTCCATATAAAGCTTCATACGGAGCCATTTGGATACTGGAATGGTAGCTATTATTTTATCCGAATTCGATTAGCGGCAAATGATCGTCCCAACTACCACCGAAATCCAGCACACATGCTCGTGGCATATCTTCCAAGGTATGAATAGTATGCTCGGCTTGTCCATCGGTCTGTGGATGAAATGCCATGCTAAGCTTCACTTGAGTACCTAGACCTTCTTGGAAGGACTTCCAGAACATGGCTGTAAACTGTGCTCCTCTATCTGTGATAATAGATAATGGTATACCATGGAGTTGCACAATTTATTTGAGATACAACCTCGCATAGTCTTCTGCTGAGTACGTGGTTCTAACTGGAAGAAAACCTATCCACGATCACCCATATAGAATCATACTTGCCACGGGAACGAGGTAACCCCACAATAAAATCCATGTTGATTACTTCCCATTTCCAAGTAGGGATCTCTATCGCTTGCAATAAGCCTCCTGGCTTTTGATGTTCAATCTTTACTTGTTGGCAATTTGGACATTGGGCTACAAATTCTGCTATATCTCTCTTCATGTCGTCCTACCAATATATTTGTTTAAGGTCATGATACATCTTGGTTGCACCTGGGTGAATAGAATACCGAGAACAATTTGCTTCTTCTAGAATTCGTCGGCGTAATTCTGCCACATTCGGCACACATAACCTACCTTGGTATCTAAGAATTCTATCCCTAGAAACTTCAAATGAAAACTTTTCTTTTCCATGAGATGTGTCTCTATAATGACACAATTGAGAATCTTCATATTGTCATTCTTTCACTTCTATATTCAAAGATGAAACTGTAGGATCGTTAATGCCAATCCCTGAACTACCCGAATCAATTACACGCACTTCAAGATTAGCTAGTTGACGGAGCTCATGAACCATCTCTTTCTTTTCAGGAGGAACTTCGCATAAACTGCCCATTGATCGGCTGCTAAGCACATCGGCTACTACATTCGCTTTTCCGGGGTGGTACAAAATGTTCACATCATAATCTTTTAACAATTCTAACCACCGCCTCTGCCGCAGGTTCAACTCCTTTTGCTTGAAAATGTATTGGAGGCTCTTGTGATCCGTATAGATATCAACATGCACACCATACAAATAATGCCTCCATATTTTTAGGGCATGAATAACCGCAGCCAATTCGAGATCATGAGTTGGATAATTCTTCTCATGTTTCTGTAATTGTCTCGAAGCATATGCAATAACCTTACCATGTTGCATCAATATGCATCCCAATCCGACACCGGAAGCATCACAATACACCACGTAGCCATCTGGCCCTTCTGGAAGTGTTAAGATTGGAGCTGAGGTCAATCTGCCTTTTAACTCCTGGAAGCTGCGCTCACAAGCATCGCCCCATTGGAAATTTGCTGACTTCTGGGTTAGCTTCGTCAATGGGGCTGAAATAGACGAAAAACCCTCTACGAATCTTCGATAATAACCTGCCAAACCCAGAAACTACGAAATTCTATAGGCGTCGTGGGCCTTGGCTAAGTTTTCACCGCTTCAATTTTCTGAGTGTCGACTCGAATGCCATCATTTGAAATAACATGGCCCAGAAATGTCACAGAATTTAGCCAAAACTCGCACTTTGAAAACTTCGCATACAATTCTCGGGCTCGGAGAATGCCAAGAACAATTCGCAAGTGATCTGCATGTTCTGATGCTGTACGAGAATACACTAGGATATCATCGATAAACACTATCACAAATAAATCCAAGAGTGGCCTGAATACATTGTTCATCAGGTTCATAAACACGGCCGGAGCGTTAGTCAACCCAAACGACATCACTCGGAACTCGTAGTGGCCATATCTTATTCGAAAAGCTGTTTTGGGAATATCAGCTTCCTAACTCTCACTTGATGATAACCCGACCTCAGATCTACTTTTGAAAACCACTTAGCACATTGCAACTGCTCGAATAAGTCATCAATCCTTGGAAGAGGATATTTGTTCTTTATTGTCACTTTGTTCAATTGCCTATAGTCAATGTACATTCGCAAGGACCCGTCTTTCTTTCTTACAAACAAGACCGGCGCTCCCCACGGTGATGAACTGGGTCTAATAAATCCCTTCTCGAGCAGGTCCTTCAACTGCGCCTTAGCTCCTTTAATTCTCCCGTGATGTGTATGCATTGATAGATTCGGGTTCTACATTCTCTTATATTACTCCATATGTTGCTGGTTGTATTGGGGTGAAACCCGAGTCAATTAGACCCTTTGAGGTACTCACTCCGATTGGTGAACCCGTGATAGCAAGGCAAGTGTACAAAAATTATGCCATCCTGATATGTGATCGTCAGACCAAAGCTGATTTGATTGAGCTGAAAATGATAGATTTCGATGTAATTATGGGTATGGGCTGGTTGGCCTCGTGTTATGCAAATGTTGATTGCCGCACGAAAGTGGTTCGATTCCAATTTCCGGGAGATCCCGTGCTTGAATGGAAGGGTAATGCAGCATCTCCGAAGGGTAGGTTTATTTCCTACCTTAAAGTGAGGAAGATGATAGCCAAGGGTTATATTTATCATCTAGTTCGGGTTCATGACACCGAGGCAAAGTCGCCAACTTTCCAGTCAGTTTCGGTAGTGAATGAATTCCCAGATGTGTTTCCAGACGAGCTTCCAGGTCTTCCACCAGAAAGAGAGATTGACTTCGCCATTGATGTGTTGCCGGACACCAAGCCCATTTGGAATACAGCCCGTAAAGTGATTTACGGACCGTAAACTGCTATCATCCCCCAACCTTTCAAAAATTTCAACTTTCTGCCAAATGTCTAAATGGTTAAATACGACCCAAAATACGGACCGTAAATTGAAATACGGCCCGTAAACTGTGACCGTAAACCACCATGACTCTAGCAAACCTTTCTAGTTCTGTTAAGTTTAAATACGGTCGCGAAGGACGGACCGTAAACCAGAATACGACCCGTAAAGTGGGTTTATGACCACTGTACACCTCAGTCACTGTTCATTCCGGATTAGATTTTAAGTCATTCCACGATATTTCTCTCAAGAAGCCTCTAGAATACTCTCTACTATTCATCACAAGAAAACCAAAAGAAATTAGTGATCAACTACATGAAACCCACGAAATCAAGTGTAAGAATCACACTAAAGTTCATCTTTCTCAAGCAAACCCAAAAGGAGTGAAGTAGGGTTTTGGTGCTAGAGGAAAAACTCCACTCAAGGCTTATTCAACCATCATCCAAGGTAAGTTTCATGACCATCTCATGTTGTTTAAGGTGTTGAAAGGTTAAGATACCTGAATTGTAGAAAAGTATAGCAAATGGGTCATAAATGAGTGAATAGTGCCATAGTTGAATGGTAGTTGAATGGAATCATGAATGTTGATGTGTTGAAATCATGAATACATTTTAAATGACGCTTAGACCAAGAAATAAGTATTATACACGAGAAAACGCGATACTAAGCTATACCTATGACTGTGGAGAAATTGAAAAGGAATGGTGGATTGTGCTCAATATACATAAAGGAAATATAAATATGAAACATATGTATCTGACTGTAAAATATAAAAGAACTAATGCATGCTGTCTTACTCATGCTCATCATCATATCATACATGCACAATGTATAAACTGCCCGTCCATATCGGATCGGTGTGATAATCATAACATGAGCCTGCGTCTAGGCCTCTCGCGTCCGGGGTAACATCTCATGCCGCCCACTAGTGGTGTTTGTCCATTCCATCTGGCCATGGTGTATCGCATAGCTGCCCGCCTTGGCGGTGACTGCCCGACCAAATAGGCGCGGTGTAATAGTAATATCATCACAATATGCTTAACTTATCATAATACATGCATAAGGCTCAAGATCAACCATATTTTATCGGAGTGACGTAAGGTCGTGATCCCCCTATTGCATTATGGAGCAATCATTAACATTCTGCCTCATCTTGAAGGGATTAGCATATAAGGTGAGTGTAAGCAATAAATAAAATCATTAGAATCATTAAACTTTAACTCATTACCTTGTGTAGCTAATTATGGACATAGGCTCATATCTTTCGGGACTTAAGAAGTTCATGGATAAGAAAGAAAGTACACCACAGGATTCATGCCATTAGAAAGAAAGGACTAGCCTCACATACCTTTGACGTTTAACCAAGCTATCGTTCGCTTGTTCTCCTTGGATATCACGTCTTTACCTTCAAGAGGGAGTTCGTACTAATGTTAGTTAATCGACTATAAAAACGTGCTACCATTTCTAGAGGGAATTGGACAGCACTTCCCTTATTTATACTAGTTTTCCCGTGTTCTATATCAACTCCCAAACGCTCACAACAATATTCATAATATCGCAATCAACAATCATCATTTATATACATTGACCACAATCCACCATTCCTTTTCAATTTCTCCACATTCATAGGTATAGCTTACTATTGCGTTTTCTCGTGTATAATACTTATTTCATGGTCTAAGCGTCATTTATAACGTATTCATGATTTCAACACATCAACATTCATGATTCCATTCAACTACCATTCAACCATGGCACTATTCACTCATTTATGACCCATTTGCTATACTTTTCTACAATTCAGGTATCTTAACCTTTCAACACCTTAAACAACATGAGATGGTCATGAAACTTACCTTGCATTATGGTTGAACAAGCCTTGAGTGGAGTTTCTCCTCTAGCACCAAAACCCTACTTCACTCCTTTTGGGTTTTCTTGAGAAATATGAACTTTAGTGTGATTATTACACTTGATTTCGTGGGTTTCATGTAGTTGATCACTAATTTCCTTTGGTTTTCTTGTGATGAAGAGTATAGAGTATTCTAGAGGCATCTTGAGAGAAATATCGTGGAATGAAATGAATTGAATGAGCTTGGGTCTCTTTTTAATGACTTAAAATCTAATCCGGAATGAACAGTGACTGAGGTGTACAGTGGTCATAAACCCACTTTACGGGCCGTATTCTGGTTTACGGTCCGTCCTTCGCGATCGTATTTAAACTTAACAGAACTAGAAAGGTTTGCTAGAGTCATGGTGGTTTACGGTCACAGTTTACGGGCCGTATTTCGATTTACGGTCCGTATTTTGGGTCGTATTTAACCATTTAGACATTTGGCAGAAAGTTGAAATTTTTGAAAGGTTGGGGGATGATAGCAGTTTACGGTCCCGTAAATCACTTTACGGGCCGTATTCCACTTTACGACCAACTGGGTCAAAGTACAAACCTGCAACTTTTCACTGTACGTTCATGGGGAAATTTCCGTGGTGTAACAATGATCCTCCTATATGGTGGAACTTATGAGTCCTTAATATACTAGATTACATACGAGCATGATAATAATGATGATAAGTTAAAGTATAGAGATTCGATAATTCTTGATATGATGATCTCATAACGCTAATGATGTTATTACTGTTAACACTCACCTTATGCACTACTTCCTTCGAGGTGAGGCAAGATACTCCTAAATTTTCATAATATAATCGGGGGTTTACGACCTTACGTCACCCCGACATAGCTATGGTTGTCTTCAAAGTCTAATGTATACTCCTAATGCTAAATGTGAAATAATGCTAAATTATGATATGTCTATAAGGTGATTAACGATGCTAGCTTATAATATGCCTATGTTATGCATGAATATGCCAAGCTATGATAAGATTATGATACATTCATGAGATGTGCAATAGTGATGGGTAATGATTGATTTTGTGATGATATGATTCCACCGCGCCAGAATGGCCGGGCATGTCACCGCTAAGGCGGGCTGCATATGGTTCCACCGTGCCTAGATGGCCGGGCATGTCACCGCTAAGGCAGCCTGCGATGTTAGTCCGAGCCTAGAGGGCCGGGCATGATCACCATTAGTGGGCGGCATATGATGGTTACCCGGACGTAGGATAACGATGAGATATGTGATGTGATGAGACATATGATGTGATGAGATATGTAATGTGACAAAATATGTGATGTGATGATATACGTACCATGATTATGTGAAATATGATATATGTACGAAATATGTTTGCTTATGACACTCTTACAGGTTATGTCTTTCTGTTATGGCTCATGATCCTCCTATTATATTTATTTCATTCTTGCCTTACATACTCAGTACAATGTTTGTACTGACGTCCGTTTTCTTTTGACGCTGTGTTCATGCCCACAAGTAGACAGGGAGGCTAGCCTGAGCCAGATTCGTAGTAGCTGTCAGCCGATTGAAAGCACTCCTTTGTTCCGGAGGTGCTTGATCATTCTTTTGTGTATATTTTTATATGTTGGGCTCGACGGGGTCCTCTCCCGTCTATGCGTTTTGTACTTCAATAGAGGCTCGTAGGTACTCAATGTGGGTTATGTGGTCTGGTAAAGTCACTATGGTATAATTGTATATATATTATTTTTGATAGCCTAAAGGGGCTTATGTATATGAAACTATTTATGTTTATAAATGAGACATGACTTTCCTATAATTTGAGCATAAAATCGACAAAAGAGTAGTTAATGAGCATGATGGGTAGTAGAACGAGCGGTGCTCGGTGGTTAGCCCCGGGTACCCGTCGCGGCCCCTAGCTGGGTCGTGACAAAAGTGGTATCAGAGCAGTTCAGTCCTAGGAAGTATCTACGAGCCATGTCTAGTAGAGTCTTGTTTATGGTGTGTTGCGTGCCACATCAATAAACAAGAGGCTACAGGGCATTTAGGAAAAATGACCATCCTTCTTCTCATGAGATCGTGTGATAGAGCCATGTTTAAGATTTTATCCTCCCTAATAGTGTGTTATGATTTAAGAATGCCGCCAAAGGGAAAGGCTGCAGCCGCCCAGAAGGGAAACGCTGCAGCCGCCCAGAAGGGCAAGACTACGGCAAAGAGGTGGGTAGAAAGAGAGCCCCCGATGAATGTAGAAGAAGGCGAATCACATATTGAGGCCTTGTCTAACACTTCTTCTACCCCGCCTAATGTGGAAGAACAAAGAGGAGCCCCAGCTCCAATTCCTCCACCGGTTGCTTCGGGTCAACAAATGACCGATGCCATCCAGTTATTGACACAATTGGTTGCCGCTCAGGCACAACGACAAAATGTGGGTTCAAGCAATCCGGCAGTAATCACCAAGGCCCGTGATTTTATGAGTCTAAATCCTCCGGAATTTTTTGGGTCTAAGCCGGATGAAGATCCGCAAAGTTTCGTAGATGAGATGTTGAGGACCTTAAAGATTGTCCATGCCTCCGAGACCGAATCTGTGGAGTTGGCATCTTATAGACTCCGGGATGTGGCGGTTTTATGGTACAACAACTGGGTATTATCAAGAAAAGAGAATGCGCCTCTTCCAGTTTGGCAAGAATTCGTGGATGCATTTATTCGTCACTATTTGCCACTCGAGGTCCGCCGAGCTAGAGCGGATAGATTTCTACATTTGAGGCAAGGAAATATGAGTGCCCGCGAGTATAGCATGCAATTTAATTCTTTGGTTAGATATGCCCCGACTATGGTGGCCGACATGGGAGATCGTGTACACCGATTTGTGAGTTGCTTGGGGCCAAATTTGTTAAAGGACTGCTTGACGGCCTCTTTCCAAGAAGAGATGGATATTTCTCGAATACAATCCCATGCCCAGAACTTAGAGGGAAGACAACAACCACAAAGGGGTGATCGCGACGGTGATAGAAGACAGAGCAAAAGGGCTAGATCTAAGGGCACAAGCAGTGATTATAGAGGGGGACCGAGGCAGACCTATTCTTGACATTCAAGTTAGTCAGTGACTAGTGCGCCTCCACGATTCACGGATAGGGGATTTGATCGCTCTTTTCCTTCAGGACAGAGTCAGAGTTCGAGAGCTCCGAGTTATCAGTTTGGGGTGATTACAGTCAGAGGAGACCGCCAGTTCCACGATGTAACCAGTGCCGGAAGTTACACTCAGGGCCATGTCGCATGGACACCGATGCTTGTTATGTTTGTGGACAGACTTGACATTTGATGCGAGATTGTCCCTCGCGGTATGGTATATGTCACACCCTAATCTACCTATGGTGTGATGGGCACCCGACCCTTACTTAGGGCCGAGCGAACCCTCTGACTCTTATCACATACATACTCTTTTCGGCCTTTTAAATCAAATGGATTGAAATACATAGTAATACTTTCAGAATATTCTTTCCGTTATTCTCAAATCAAACCAAAATCCATAATCATATAAATTTTATATCATAACATAGGATGACATATTGGCTGATGGAGCCGCTTACAAAACCTACACCCTATACCCATGACTCTGTCTGCAAAGTCTCTAACTTCGAACAAAACATCATAGCATAATACTCTGACCCGGCAACACTCCAAAGGCAGATGGAGCTCGCCAACTTCGCTGGAACATCTTCTGTAATGACTTCTACTCATCTGGGTGTACCTGCGCGGCATGAAACGCAGCCCTCGAAGAAAGGGGGTCAGTACGGAAAATGTACTGAGCACGTAAGGCAGAGATCATAGAAAAGGGTCATAACTGACAATAAGAATACCGAAACCGGTACAATGTCCAGAATATCAAAGCTCTTACCTTTGAAACATAAATCATGCATATCGTTATCCCATAGCGTACCCGACCCGTTATGGGACTCGGTGGATAAAATCATATCATCATACTTTCATATCATCATGCATACATATACATATATATATATATATATATATATATATATACCGTACCCGGCCCATTAAGGGACTAGGTGAATAGAATCATGCATGTGAACATCATATATCATATACATACCGTACCCGGCCCATTAAGGGACTCGGTGAATAGAATCATGCATGTGAACATCAAATATCATATACATACCGTACCAGGCCCATTAAGGAACTCGGTGAATAGAATCATGCATGTGAACATCATATATCATATACATACCGTACCCGGCCCTCTAGTGAGGGACTCGGTGAATCAAATCATCATATGCCCTCCTGGCCACCATAACACATCATCATCATCATCATCATATCATCATATACATATACCGTACCCGACCCATTAAGGGACTCGGCGAACAATGCAGGGGAGTGCGCACGATAACATACCCGGCCCGGGACTCGGTGAACAGACATATTGAGGCGTGCACGAGCAGAGTAGTGAGAAACTATATGCATATAAATCAAGACTCGATAGACGACTATACTTACTGACATCTGAAGGCTTAGAAACAAGTTTCGGGTCAATCGGAATTAGTATACGAAAGTTATGAGCTTTTGAAGTACAAAACCTTTTAAAAGCGTTTCAGGAGCCATTCTTGGAAAATCAAGTAACAACAATCATAACAAGTACCTTTCGGACATCATTATGGATCAAATCAAATATAGCTTTTGGAACCATATGTACATGTCAAAATATACCAAAGACTCAACGGAATAATCAACGTGCTAGCCTTAGAAGATCAAAACTGTAGTCACATCAATTTATCTTTCGAATGCCATTTCGGAAACATATCAAGTAGACCTTCGGGCATCATAGATACGCATCAAAATCATATGAAACGGCTTATGGAAATCAAGGATATTAGCCATCCTAGTGGCTCTAGGAATAGGAATCTCTTTGAAATCGTACATATATATCATATACTTGTTTCACAGGGATCATGCCAAAAGAAAGAAAGGTAAGCCTTACATACCTGTCCAACGACCAACTAGCTATGCTTA
This sequence comes from Lycium barbarum, assembly GCF_019175385.1. Taxonomy (NCBI): domain Eukaryota; kingdom Viridiplantae; phylum Streptophyta; class Magnoliopsida; order Solanales; family Solanaceae; genus Lycium; species Lycium barbarum. Next base: position 78,446,455 of record NC_083342.1, on the reverse strand, counting down.
TTCGTCCAAACTTGCTAGTCTACATTCAAGAGAATTGACATAATCATTAGATTCATCGACATATACTTGTCTTATCCTTTCAAATGAATTCATTCATATTCTACCGAAATTTCGGCAGCATTTCTCCTGTAAATACACCATCCCCGAGAATCTAACTCGGCCAATTTAACAACAGCGAACCCGAGAATGCAACTCGGCCAAGCTATCAACAACAATACCAACAATCGTGCCAACAATATCAACAATCAATTCAAGACGCATTCTAGCATTAACAATTCTTTCTACACAATCTGACGGCATTCCACTATACTCAATTTTATCACATGAAATCAAGCCAATACCAATGATCCCAAATTCAAGTATTAATCTGAAACCTTCCTAACATGATTCAAGAATACTTCAAACAATTCACATAACATTCCAACAACCCAATCAACATATTACTTCACCCGAAACCTTCCAAATTCAATAAGAATAATAATGACACATTTCATTCTTTCTTCCAAATTCATAAACTACATCAACAATCTACACTTTAGCAATATCATTCATTCTAATAATCATAAGAAACCATACTAATATCACATTAGCTTCTTCCATAATCCACAAAACATTACAACTTCATTTCAAGCCATTAAATCTTCATTTTTATTATGAAATCCACAACAACAACAATCAAATTACTAAATAAAAATCAATTCATCTTTCCTACACCATTCAATCCCATTCGGCCACCCCCAACATACATCTATTACATGAATTTCATCCATTCCGCATACTACAACATGCACAAATTATCCATAACACATGAAAGAAGATTGAATACATACCTTTTTCATTTAGCTCTTCTTACTCGGCTAGGTTCCCAACTTGCACAACAAGTGCTCTACTTTCTCCAACAATCACTCCATGTTAAAAAGGACGTTTCAATTAGTTAGATTGCTAGAAGAAATAATTTATTTTGATCATCTTCCATGACTTCCATTTTTGGAGCCATGGCCGAATGCCTTTAGCTCCCTCTCTTTTTTTTTTTTTTGTTTCTTCTCCAATTTTCTAGATTTAGAAGACAAAGATGTATATTTTCTTCCACCACTTGTCTATATTTTTTATTTAAACCCCTCAAGTAAGAATTATGGACACATGGCCCTATTCCTTCTCTCCAAGGTTCTAGAATCTTTGTGGAAAAATATGACTAACATGTCCTATATATATACATACATTTAATTTATCCATGTGGGCCAAGCCCATCTTGACTTGGACGGCCACATGGCCTAGTTGGACTATTCATGAATTTTCTTGAATTTTTGGTGAAATTCACATATTGCCCCTAGCCTTTCCACAATATTTCCATACTAATAATATTCATAAATAATATTCATAATAACTTGTACATTAAAATAATTTTTGAAAATGGTCTTACCCTTAACTTTCCACGATCTCTAAATGTCCGAACGTACAAAATACGGGCTATAACATCCTCCCCCCCTTTAGAACATTCGTCCTCGAATGTTGAACTGACCTCATGGGGTGTCATAATACTTCGGGAGGGTTCTTTTTATAGTTATCCTTTCCTTCCTTCCCATTCTTCATCTTTCCCCCTTTCTTTATTATAATTGAACTCCTCGGTCTTCACATGAGTCCTCATTCCGTATCATGGGTTTCCTAATCCACTGTACCAACTTATTATTCTTGTCCTTCCTAGGTCATCTCTTCTGTTATTGTTTCGCCACCACACCTTAACAGAAGCCATGTGTTTAGCACGCAATCTTCACTTGACGACCCAATATAGCCACAGGTTGTTCCTTACTCTTATTTCATCTATAGTGTTGCAGTCTCGCTTACCCTGCCATAAGTGTCCATCGGCCTTTGGTGTTCCCTTCTCTTCACCCCCTGTTTCTTTATGTTTTCGTCACTGTCTCTTTTTAACCTTTCATTCAAAATATTTGTCAAAAAACGTATGTACGAAATGTTTCCTTATTTATTATCCTTCACAGTCCAGTTACATATGGTAGCTTATGATCCAAGTTCACTTAACTTCTTAGTTCGCAACATCTTGAATTCTTACTACAACCTTTTCTTTACTTCCTTCCTCACATTTCTCGACACAAGTATGCTTGTCTTTGATTTCTTTGTATTGGCGCTCATTTCATCCTTCGTTATTTCTTGTTGGCTCTCCGTGTGGATTCTTTACAAATATGATCGCGCATCGCTTCACCTCGATGGTTCATATAATTTCATAGCGTATCTTCTCATTTTTCGTATAATTAGTGGTCCATGAACTATTTTCTAGTATCTAGCGAAATCTTTTATTCCATTCATAGGCACTGCGTCCTTTCTTTCTTTCAAAAATTTCCAAACTACCCAGCGTTGGTACTTTTATTATAATAATCGTTGTTGTCTGCAATATCTTTTGGATCTTATCATTTTCTCCCTTATTCTTTGTGCACTTAGCTTATAGACCTTTCTTGCTCTCTTTGTTACCCTTTAAAACATATCACTGCGTACTTAGGTACGACGCCAGTTTGCCCGATAGGAGAGATTCAAATCATGACATCAACATGTCATAATTCATGTTGGCAAGAAGCATTCTCTTAAGGTATCTTTCATTCTTTCCCTTTATGTCGGCCTCACAGTACACTCATTGTTAATTCGTTTCTACTTCTTCCATGTATCCTTTTGATGTGCCGACATGTTTCGAACTCTGGTCCCGAGCTAATAATTTTCCTTTTCTGGCGCTTGAAACTGTTGTGATTCCTTTTAAGCCTAATATAATATGGGCTCCCCTCTTTAAGGGGCTCCTTATATGCCAACAGTCCTTTTTGTGAAGTCTTCGTTCATACCTTCCTCCTCATCTTTCTTTCCAACTCTATGCACAACATATCGAAACTTCTTACCGTAAGTTTTGGCTACACCGTCATTCTTGTCAATATTCCCATACCTTTCCATCCACTATTTATCCTTGCACCCATTTAGCTTACTTACTCATAATTCTTCTTAACTATGCGCTCATATCGCAGCTGCGCATCCATGTGTTTCGAGCGCCCAATTGCTTTTGCTCTTAGTACAAAATCCTTACAGTTTACACTCTTTCTATTCTTACTCATTGAGCTTTTAACTATGCTTACGACACTATGATCGAGCGGTCTCCCTTGCTCATTCCTTGCATTTCATTCCATTTCCTCCAAAATCAAATCTCTCGGACTTCGCATGAATTCTTATTCCATATCATTAATTTTTTTTTCCAATCACAGTGTCGACCCATCATACTTGTTCTTTCCTTGGTGCGTAATCGGGTTCCTATTACTAACTTGTCAAAGTATCCTTCTTACTCCTATGATTAAAGATTTCCAATTGTTTCGCTCCCAAAGGTCCTCCTCTTCCTTCGACTAATCTGTTAGTATGTTTTTCCTACTTTTGTCCCTAACCTTCCTTAGTTTTCTCGCTCCTCGAACACTTTTCTTCTTTTGCCATTTGTGGCATCGGCTCTGCAGTTCGTGAAATTTTGCCCTAAACGCGCAAATCCGTCTTATCCTCAAGCCATCCTTTTAGGAAAGCATTTCCATGTCCGAGGCAGCCACATTAATATAGCTGCGTATTTTATTCCTTTATATGCCTTTCAAGGACCTAAATCTCCTAGCATCGTCGCAATGCCTAATCATTCTTTTCTTGCTTCACATCCCTCGTCATAGTCACTATTCCTTTCGTCTCACTTATTGAAATTGGTTCTCGAACCTCACACATTCCTCTTTTGTTCTATATTACCACACTTTATTCCTTTCACGTGCCTATCTTTGAGTTTTTTTTTATCCAAGTAGTCTCATGCTTTACCTGTAGTTTCTCTTGGGCTTCCCTTACCGGAATTTCCTTACCTTTCACCTTTTTCCTACGTTTTGGTCTCTTTGCCTTCCATTTACTCACTATCTTTCTTTTCCAAATATCGTTGTATTAGAATTCTTTAATCTTCACCTGTAGGGAGAATAACATCAGCCTACCTTATAACATTTGTGTCGTTTATTCTTGTTGTCACTTGGACTTCGGTACCCTTACATTGATTGATGTCTTCCATACCGTATCACCAGTCGCTGGGGCACACATGCCCACCGATACATTCACATGTGGGATATCGTACGCCTTCATATATACATATATATATAATTACTATCAACTAACCCGCAAAATACCTCCAAACGCCATTCAAGCCTATCCAAATTTCAGAATTGTGTTGCACCTTCTGTCTTTCCACCGGTCTGGCCTGCCTCGTCCTACATGACCTCTTATGGTCTCCAACCATCCCGTATATTTTAGTTTTCCTTAGGCTACTCTAACTTTCCATTTGTCCCTTATGTCTGGATATATAGAATCTCTTGCATACTTCCCAGGGGGTCACCCATCCTAAAATTGCTCCCACCTTAGCACGCTTAACCTCAAAACTTTGGTGGGATCCGGTGCCTTAATGCTGATATAATCGCGTCCGCTTCCTCACATGATCTAGAGCAAATTGAAGTCTTACAGATTCCGAGACATGTTCGTAACACGTCCTTTCTTTTACAATTACTATTTTACCTTTTTCGATCTTCAATATTCACATTTCACCTGTGAGTATGGTTATCTTTTATCCCAGATTTCCAGATTCCCGATGGTGGGGAACACGCCTTCGTCGTCGTTACTTATAAGTACTCAGGTATCAGAATGTTCAGATTTCCACTCACCATCCGTACATAATAATCTACAGCAAAACTGCTTGTCAACTTTCTCTGAATCCTTCAACAGACCTGGTTCCTCTTATACCATTCTTTCCTTTCAAAATCTATACACAACAAATATCAACAATGCCTCGCAGAGCATACGACTATTTATCACACTCTAGCCATCCGGAACTGCCAATTTCAGGTAACAGATCAAATATATCAATACTTATCGCAGTGACTTTCCATATCTTCACTTACCTCCTTCCGTCGTATGTGTCACGACCCAAACCCGTGGGCCGTGACTGGTATCCTAACCGGATACCCGTACGTAATTACCTACCAGAGTTGGCGTGCCCAAAAAAACTAATTCACATTAGCTGTACACGGATCCATAATAAAATAAAATACAGCGCACGAGAACATATACATACATAAGCATACTTAGACTTACACTTAAGCCGTTAAGGCTATCATAGCAGACATAATAGCAAACTCGTACATACCTACCTGAACAGTGACAACCCATAACCCACATACATATCTACAGGCCTCTAATCGGACATACAGAATCAGATGACGGGACAGGGCCCCGCCGTACCCCAAGTTACCATACATACAGAATATATAGATGTCAGAAGATATATACCAAAAGTACACACTCCGGATCAAAGGAGCTCTCCCAAAACAGCAGATTCAGTGTCCTAGAGTGGCGGCGTATCACCGGGTGCGTCTGTACCTGCGGGCATGTAACGCAGCCCCTGAAGAATCGGGGGTCAGTACGAAAAATGTACCGAGTATGTAAAGAGAAAATATAACAAATATAATCATAGTCTGAACCAGAAGCACAGAAATATAGCGGACAAAATCATAATCCAAACGGACGGGCAGAAATGTACCGGACAGAATCGTAATCCAGCCGGACAGACAGAATCATAATCCAGACGGACGGAAGAAATCATAATCCAGACGGACGGACGGAATCATAATCCAGATGGACGGACGGAATCATAATCCAGACGGACAGACATAATCATAATCCAGACGGACGGACGGAATCATAATCCAGACGGACGGACGGAACCATAATCCAGACGGACAGATGGAATCATAATCCAGACGGACAGACAGAATCATAATCCAGACGGACAGACAGAATCATAATCCAGACGGACAGACGGAACCATAATCCAGACGGACGGACGGACGGAATCATAATCCACACGGACAGACAGAATCATGCATGCAGAGTCATACAGAGTCATATGCTTATACAGATGCAGATAGCATATACATACATACATACAGATCCCGGCCCTCTCATGAGGGACGCGGTAACAGAACCCGACCCTCTTAGTACGGGACGCGGTGGACAGACAGATCAGATCATATGTCATCCTGGCCGCCAACCCCATACACACATCATAATATCATATGCAGATGTAAACAGATCCCGGCCCGCAAACCGAGGGACGCGGTGAGCAATGCCGTGGAATATGCACGATAACAAAACCTGGCCCGGGCGCAGTGAAGGAAGCGTTGAGGCATCCACAAACAGATTAATGAGAAACCACATACATACAGATCATCATACAGACTCAATGGAACTGAAATAGGCCAAACGGCAGGTCAAATCAAAGTATTCGGACAGTATTCAAAATACGCGCCTATATATCACTTTGGATGGCACGACAGATTATTACCAGGATCAGATTTCCAGATGTCAAAAATATTTTGTCAGATTTATGAAAATAGTCATAACGCTTGCCGTATAACGGATAGAATATTAGTCCAGATGTTGTCTGAGAAAATCAGACAGAAACAAGGTAGTTAAAGTTATACAGAAAGTATCGGGCTTTGTGGGCCCACCTCGGACCAACTCGAGGCGGTGTACGTAAATTACAGATAATAGACCTTATGAGGTCGTCCATAATCATTTAGAAGCATACCGACTCCGTTTAGGAAAGTTGCATACATAAAGTTTACTTTAAGGGCAAGTTATAAGAAAACTGATTCAATCTTACTGAAGGAAATGGAGCGGATTTCAATCTCGAATTCCGAAGAACAGAGTCGTATCTATGGCTCGCAGCCGAGCCTATTACGTCTAGAACATGCCTGAGAATGAAGGGGTAGGCTTTACATACCTTATTCGCTCCTTACGCCTTTCCAAATTCAAATCCCGTTTCGTCCGAAATCTGCATTTGGTCATGTTTACCAACTATTAATCATAGGGCCTAAAGGTTCAATTTTTGCCAATACTTGTCTACGGAAATTTGGGCAGCATCTCCCCTATACATACAACATCCCCGAGATTCAACTCGGCTCAAATAGCAACAACCAACCCAATCAACAATGCCAACAATATCAACAATCCATTAGAAATGCATTCTAACATAAATTGTCTTCTTTTTCAAATAATGCAACAACTTCCAAACTAACTTTACACTTTCAAGTCAATATCAACCTTCTCATATTCATTTACTAATCAAGATCATTACAATAAAATTTGGAAATATTTCATATCATTTCCACAAAATATTCACAAGGTATACAAAATATACAAACTTTCCACCAAAGTCATAATTCATCCAAAACTTCTAATATTCAACCTACCTATCCATAACATATTTCCATCTTCCAATTTCATAAACCATAATCATAATTCACATCTTAACAACTTCATTTCCATAATATCACAAAATCATTCTAAAGTGACATAATCTTCTCCATTCCAACTTCAACCAAAATTCATTCAACTTTCATTCCCAATATAATTTTCACCATAACCACAACTAAAATACAACATAAAATTAACTCATTTTGGCTATACAATATTCACATGCACACGGCTACTTACACTGTTATGTCCCGTGTTTTCGTATAATTGGAAACCGAGAAAACAATTACGACTTGTGTGTTATAAGGACATAATTTGATTTTAGTGAATATGACTATGTTGGTTATGGAATTATTAATGTTAAGACCCCGGGGAAGGCCGAGGATAAATTTGGAATTTCGGAAATTAGTTTCGGGAATTACAAAACGGACTTTTAAGGAATTGGGCCAAGGAATTGGAACACAAAAATTGGGCCCAAAGAGGTGAAGTGGCCGGCCATGGCATGGTCTAAGCCCACTTTAAATGGTCATGTGATTATCACATGGCCTATATTGTGGATATATATCAACTAAATCTTAGTAATTATCAAGATCAAAAGCAAAAAATCCAAGAACACCCCATGAAAAGGGCTCTCGGCCGAGAATAGAAAAGAGAGAAAAAAAATTGTGCTAGCTTGTGTTGTGATCCAAAAATCTTAGTTTCTACATAGTTGTGAAGTGCTCAAGACCCTCTTTAACGGGGTATAATTAGTTTGGCACAAGAACTACGTTTGCGACAAGTCGAAAAATCAAGAAAAGGTAAGAATTTTGCCCCTCTAATGTTATAGAATTGATATGAATGTGTTAAGGATTGGAAATAGACGAGAATCCCGTAATTTTGATATAAATAGAAAGCCGTGGGTGTGTGTGTATAGTGTGTATTGGCCGTGAGCCATAGAGAGGAAAATTGATGTGAATTGATCTTGGTTAAGTTGGTATAATGTGTTGTTGTGACCTTTATGTCGTAAATGATTAATTGGTGAATGAAATTGGCGTTGAAAAATGATTTTGGATATTATCGGAAAGCGTATACCCTTGGTATCATTATGTATATCATTGTATATTTAGGGTGCTAGAGACTTTAGATATGAACTTATAATGATGTTAATGAATTCGGAATGAAAGGACGTGAGTTAGAATGTTCGTCGTGAACTTTTGATTGTTTTGAAGAATTATGGAAAATAATGGATTTTGGTGTAATTTCGTGTATGGCTTGGATTGTAGTTAGGATGTGATTGTATAAGTTTGAATGTAGAAATGAATACAATTATGTAGATTTAGAATTGGAGTTTTGAAAGTTTGAATGAAAGTTGCCAACTTAGATAGCAAAGTAGAACTTTGAAGCTAGAATGGTTTGATTGTTGTTTGTGTTGTTTGTTGTCGTGTGGGCTGTTGTGGTTGATGTATTTTGAGCCGAGCTAAGCCTCGGGGATGTTAGATTTATAGGAGAAATGCTGCCGAAATTTCGGTAGGCAAAATTGGAGTTAAAGGCATTTTTAAGCCTAAGAATCTCAATTGGTAACTTTGACCATTTGCAGATTTTTGACGAAACGGGACTGGACTTTTGGAAGAGCATACGACGTCTGTGAGGTATGTAAAGCTTCCCACTCCTTTATTTGGCATATCTTAGTATGTTAGGCGAATATGAGAACTTCCGGAGCGTTTCTGCTCCTCGAAACCCTATCCACAGAAAAGTTACTATTCATTCAATTCGATTGAAGCCTAAGGGCTCTATTTTGGCTAGAATGCCACCAATCGTCCGAAACCTATCGAAATGTGATCGGGTCACCTGGTAATGATTATGTATGACCCTTTTGGCCTGTTAATGTTCGTGAATTATGTTCGCCACCTCAATTTGACTCGAGGTGGGCCCGCTAACCCTGAGACGCCCTATTTGTCCTATCGGGCTCTCCTTTGGAATAAGATTTGATATGAATCCTTTGATTTCGAAACATTCTGCTATGGGCTATGTTTTGAATATTATGATATGCTAAGTTACGTTTTGAGCCATACCTAATATTTTGGAAACGTTTGGTGAAATGAAACTTTGTATCGACTAAGTATTCGATTATTTTGTACTATGAAATGACTTATGAGACTACTAAGTTTTGAAAGGCTATTTTGAAATATGGATTGCATTTGTTTGCTCACGACTCTGCTCGTGCCGTATGATGACTTCGTTCACCAGTTCCCGGGCCGGTTATGATTCGTGCGCCTTATAATAATTCGGCCGTATGCTGTGTTACGGTTCCCGAGGCTTCGCCATAGGGCCGGGTTCCGTTTGGAGTTATGCTGTGATATGGCACGTGATGCGATACGCTCACCTATGATTATGTTTGTGTTCGGGGATGTACGGAGATTTGAAACCTTCTGGCGCTATGCTGTGTGTGGCGCCAGCGTCGGAGTGGCGACCACGTTCCTAAGCGTTTGCATCATTTCATTTGCACTATGTATACGTATATGATTTCGATATAGATTTTGATCTACCCATTTGTACTCCACTTTGACATTTGATTTGCTTTCGGTTTTGATCCATATTTCTGTACTCCGTGCTTTACATACTCAGTACATATTTCGTACTGACCCCCTTTCTTCGGGGGCTGCGTTTTATGCCCGCAGGTGCAGATATCGGTGATCCTCCGCAGTAGGCTTCACTTCTTGCTATTCCGGAGTACTCCTATTTGATCCGGAGTCCACTTTTGGTACAGACTCCTTTTGCTTTGTATATATTTGGTATGTTTGACTATTTGGGTACGGCGGGGCCCTGTCTCGCCATATGTCTTTGTTTTGAGTTTGTAGAGGCCTGTAGTCATATATGTGGGGCGAGGGTCCTATGTATGGTGGTCTGATTTTGTTTTCTGGTCTTAAAGCGGTCCTCTCGTTATGATGGCCCCAAATGGCCCTTATGCTTATGTTTGTACTTTTGACCGGCGATGTCTACTCCGCCGCTTCGTTTGTATTTGATATGGTATTTTGATTTGGCACGACCGCTTAAGACATATTTTGATATAAATTAGGTTCGATATGAATTTCAAAAAATTATGAAATAAGTTTGGGTTTGAAAATGAATGTGCGATTCGGTCTGGGTACCCAGGTAGGGTGCCAGTCGCGGCCCACGGGGCTGGGTCGTGACAAAAGTGGTATCAGAGCAGTTTGTCCTCGGAATGTCTACAGGCCGTGTCTCGTAGAGTCTTGTTTATCGATGTGTTGTGCACCACATCTATAAACGGGAAGCTACAGGGCATTTAGGATGTTACCTTCTTTGAAATCTTAGATCGTGCGATAGAGCTGTGCTATTAGGATGATTATGATCTGACTCGCCTTCGTGTTTGCAGTGATGCCTCCGAAGAAGGCAACGGCGGCCCAGAAGGGCAAGGCGAGGATTGGAGAGACTAGCCAGGCACAGCGAGCTACCCGGGCTCGTGTCTATGATTTGCCTGAGGATGTGCCTCATTCTGAGGGGTCTGCTACACCCCCACTAGTACAGCCTAGAGCAGGACCTTCAGCAGCTCCAGAGGTCCGTGTACCCGCACCTGAGACTCCAGCTCCTCAGCCAGGGGCGGAGGATAGGACCCTGAGGGAGGCTGTACAGCTGTTGACTACACTGGTAGCAGGACAGGCTCGCAGGCGCGGGCGGAGGGACGACGATGATGATGACAGGCGGGACAGCCTGAGAGTTCGGGAGTTTTTGCTATGTGTCCCTCCAGAGTTCTTCGGGTCTAAGCCCGATGAGGACCCCCATGACTTTATTCGGGGGATGCGACGCTCACTGGACTTGGTCAGGGCTTCAGAGACCGAGTCAGTTGAGCTGGCTTCGCACAGGCTTCGAGATGTGGCTACCCACTGGTACGAGACTTGGGAGCTGTCTAGAGGAGAGGGTGCCCCTCCAGCCACTTGGGATCAGTTTGTGACAGCATTCACCCGCCACTTTTTGCCACCAGAGTTACGGCGGGCACGGGCTGATCGATTCTTACGTCTGCAGCAGAGGGGTCGGAGTGTTCGCGAGTATAACCTTGAGTTTGATTCTCTGGCCCGATATGCACCGGCCGTGGTAGCAGACATGACCGATCGGATGCACAGATATGTCATGGGATTGGATCGGTATTTGATTGACGGCTGCATGGCAGTGTCATTACAGACAGATATGGACATTGCCCGACTTCAGGCCTATGCGATGGGTATGGAGGATCGTCACAGGTCTGATCATTCTGGTAGAGATCGAGATAGGAGGCCGCCCAAGAGGGCTAGGTCCGCAGGTTATGCTGGAGATTCTCGAGGCGGACAGCCTCAGCAGCAGCAGTCAGACAGGCATTTTCCTCCCTCCGGCCAGGGTACTCAGTCAGGCAGCCGGAGATTCGATAGTACAGGACCGTCTGGGGCCGGTCAGAGCTCCAGAGTGGCAGGTTCACAGGTACCCAGGGGTCCCAGCCAGGCCAGACCACCCAGACCCCGTTGTCCTCATTGCGGGAAGTCTCATCCCGGGGAGTGTTACCGAGCGACTGGAGCTTGCTTTTCGTGTGGTGGTCAGGGCCACTTTATGAGATATTGTCCTTTGGCTAGCAGTTCTGGTAGTGCTGCTCAGCAGACAGGGTCAGCCGCCGGTTCTTCTTCTGCTCCATCAGTTGCACGCCCTGGAGGGCGAGGTATTTCAGCACCGGCAGGACGCGGTCGAGGCCGCGGTGGCGCTTCAGGTTCTAGCGGTCCCTCGAACCGCATATATGCTTTGGCCAGCCGCCAGGATCAGGAGGCTTCGCCAAATGTCGTCACAGGTACATTGCTGGTTTTCTCCAGATCTGTATATGCATTGATTGACCCTGGCTCTACTTTATCATATATTTCCCCGCTCGTTGCTAGTAAGATTGGGATAGTGTCTGAGCCTATAAAACCATTTGAGGTAGCTACGCCAGTTGGGGATTTTATTATAGCGAGACAGATTTATAAGGATTGTTCTGTGAGCATTTATGATCGTAGCACTAAGGCTGATTTGATAGAGTTAGACATGCTTGAGTTTGACGTCATTATGGGCATGGACTGGTTGTCTTCCTGTTATGCTAATGTCGACTGCCAGAAAAAGGTAGTCCGTTATCAGTTTCCAGGAGAACCAGCCATAGAGTGGTTCGGATCTACAGCATCGCCGAGGGGTAAGTTTATTTCATACCTCAAGGCTAAGAAGATGATCCAGAAGGGATATATCTATCATTTGGTTCGTGTGCACGATACTGCCGCGGAGGTACCTACCCTTCAGTCTATTCCGGTCGTCAGTGAGTTTCCAGATGTATTTCCTGACGAGCTTCCTGGCCTTCCGCCTGAGCGGGAGATTGATTTTACTATCGAGTTGATGCCGGATACGCAGCCTATATCTATTCCTCCGTACAGAATGGCACCAGCTGAGTTGAAGGAGTTGAAGGAGCAGCTGAAAGATTTGCTGGATAAGGGCTTTATTAGACCCAGCACATCACCCTGGGGAGCGCCGGTACTGTTTGTCAGAAAGAAAGATAGGTCATTGCGGATGTGTATCGACTACCGGCAGCTGAATAAGGTGACTGTTAAGAATAAATATCCCCTCCCCCGGATTGATGATTTGTTTGACCAGCTGCAGGGTGCTAGACATTTTTCAAAGATAGATCTGCGTTCTGGTTATCATCAGGTGCGAGTACGGGAGTCAGATATCCCGAAGACTGCTTTCAGGACTCGGTACGGGCATTATGAGTTCAGAGTTATGTCTTTCGGGCTGACTAATGCTCCAGCAGTATTTATGGATCTGATGAACCGGGTATTTCGGCCTTTCCTGGATATGTTTGTTATTGTGTTTATTGATGATATTCTGATTTACTCGCGATCAGTCGAGGAGCATTCAGATCATTTGAGGACGGTACTTGGCATCCTCCGTCAGCAGAAGTTATATGCTAAATTCTCTAAGTGTGAGTTCTGGTTGACTTCTGTGGCATTCTTGGGCCATATTGTCGGCGCAGATGGTATTCGGGTTGACACGCAGAAGATTGAGGCTGTGCAGAATTGGCCCAGGCCTACTACACCGACAGAGGTGCGTAGTTTTCTTGGATTGGCTGGGTATTACCGCAGGTTCGTGGAGGATTTCTCTTCTATTTCAGCACCACTGACGAGGCTTACCCAGAAAGCAGCAAAATTCCAGTGGACAGATGCTTGCGAGCGCAGCTTTCAGATGCTGAAGGAGATATTGATTACAGCACCAGTTTTGGCTCTTCCAGAGGGATCTGACGGGTATGTTGTCTATTGTGACGCCTCTAGTATTGGGATAGGATGTGTATTGATGCAGCACGGTCGAGTCATAGCCTATGCTTCCCGGCAGCTCAGACCGCACGAGAAAAACTATCCCACTCATGATCTTGAGTTGGCCGCGGTGATTCATGCTTTGAAGATTTGGCGGCATTATTTATATGGGGTCCATGTTGATATCTATACGGACCATAAGAGTCTCCAGTATATTTTTAGGCAGAAGGAACTAAATTTGCGGCAGCGGAGATGGCTTGAGTTACTAAAGGATTACGACGTCGATATTCTGTACCACCCAGGGAAAGCCAACGTGGTAGCTGATGCGCTTAGCCGCAAGTCCGTAGGCAGTCTGGCTGATGTTCCATCTGATAAGAGGGATTTGGTTCGCGATATTCATCAGCTGGCCAGCCTCGGAGTTCGTTTGGTGGATTCTGGAGATTCTGGGATTTCTGTTCGTCCAGTTGCTGAGTCATCTATTATTCAAGAGGTAAAGCAGCGCCAGTTTGAGGATCCTCTTTTGATTCAGTACAGAGATGTGGCCCTTAGTAAATCAAAGACTCAGTTTGAGATCTCGCCTGACGGAGTATTATTATATGACGGCAGATTCTGTGTACCGGACGTTGCGGGCTTACGGCGGCAGATTATGGGCGAGGCCCATAATGCACGGTATTCTGTTCATCCTGGTTCCACTAAAATGTATCGGGACCTCAGGTGTTTGTATTGGTGGGACGGCATGAAGAAAGATATTGCTGAGTTTGTTAGTCAGTGCCCGAACTGCCAGCAAGTTAAGATCGAGCATCAGAAGCCCGGTGGATTATTACAGGAGATGGAAATTCCAGCCTGGAAATGGGAGATGATTAATATGGATTTCGTTGTTGGACTACCGCGCACTCCACGCAGGTACGACTCTATCTGGGTTGTTGTTGACAGGCTGACGAAATCAGCCCATTTCCTTCCGGTTCGGACTACTTATTCACCTGAGGACTATGCCAGATTGTATATCAGAGAGATAGTCAGACTTCACGGAGTCCCGATATCTATTATTACTGACCGAGGTACCCAGTTTACAGCAAATTTCTGGAGGTCATTTCAGGAGGGATTAGGGACTCAGGTGACTCTCAGTACAGCTTTTCACCCTCAGTCCGACGGGCAGGCCGAGCGCACTATTCAGACGCTCGAAGATATGTTGCGGGCCTGCGTTATTGATTTCAGGGGCAGCTGGGATGATCATTTGCCGCTTATTGAGTTTGCCTATAATAACAGTTATCACTCCAGCATTCAGATGGCTCCGTACGAGGCCCTTTATGGCAGGAGATGCAGGTCTCCTATTGGCTGGTTTGACGTGGGCGAGACTAAGTTGATTGGGCCAGATGTGATCCAGGAGGCTGTAGATAAGGTAAAGCTTATTCGAGAACGATTATTGGCTGCTCAGAGTCGACAGAAAGCTTATGCAGATAGACGACGTCGACCGTTAGAGTTCCGGATTGGCAACTGGGTATTCCTGAAGGTGTTGCCCATGAAGGGTGTCATGAGATTCGGTAAAAAGGGTAAGTTGAGCCCCCGGTACATTGGACCGTATCAGATCGTGCGAAAGATAGGCGAGGTCGCCTATGAGCTAGACTTACCATCCGATTTGGAGGCCGTACACCCGGTGTTTCATGTGTCTATGTTGGTGATCCTGCCAGGATATTCCCAGTAGATGACATTCAGGTGACGGAGCAGTTATCTTATGACGAGCAGCCTATATCTATTCTGGATCGACAGGTGCGGAGACTACGCACTAAAGAGGTGCCCTCCGTCAAAGTCCTGTGGCGCAACAATAATCGGGAGGAGATGACTTGGGAGGCGGAGGACGAGATGAAGAAGAAATATACCCACTTGTTTCCGACATCCGCAGGTAATCTAATTTCTTTTTCAGTTTGTTGTGTTGATTGATAAAATGAATTATGTATGTCATTATTAAAAAGGGACACTCCTGCCTTGATCATAAGACCTTATAAGATTAATTTAACATTCGCGGACGAATGTTCTTAAGGGGGGGAGAATGTTATGTCCCGTGTTTTCGTATAATTGGAAACCGAGAAAACAATTACGACTTGTGTGTTATAAGGACATAATTTTATTTTAGTGAATATGACTATGTTGGTTATGGAATTATTAATGTTAAGACCCCGGGGAAGGCCGAGGATAAATTTGGAATTTCGGAAATTAGTTTCGGGAATTACAAAACGGACTTTTAAGGAATTGGGCCAAGGAATTGGAACACAAAAATTGGGCCCAAAGAGGTGAAGTGGCCGGCCATGGCATGGTCTAAGCCCACTTTAAATGGTCATGTGATTATCACATGACCTATATTGTGGATATATATCAACTAAATCTTAGTAATTATCAAGATCAAAAGCAAAAAATCCAAGAACACCCCATGAAAAGGGCTCTCGGCCGAGAATAGAAAAGAGAGAAAAAAAATTGTGCTAGCTTGTGTTGTGATCCAAAAATCTTAGTTTCTACATAGTTGTGAAGTGCTCAAGACCCTCTTTAACGGGGTATAATTAGTTTGGCACAAGAACTACGTTTGCGACAAGTCGGAAAATCAAGAAAAGGTAAGAATTTTGCCCCTCTAATGTTATAGAATTGATATGAATGTGTTAAGGATTGGAAATAGACGAGAATCCCGTAATTTTGATATAAATAGAAAGCCGTGGGTGTGTGTGTATAGTGTGTATTGGCCGTGAGCCATAGAGAGGAAAATTGATGTGAATTGATCTTGGTTAAGTTGGTATAATGTGTTGTTGTGACCTTTATGTCGTAAATGATTAATTGGTGAATGAAATTGGCGTTGAAAAATGATTTTGGATATTATCGGAAAGCGTATACCCTTGGTATCATTATGTATATCATTGTATATTTAGGGTGCTAGAGACTTTAGATATGAACTTATAATGATGTTAATGAATTCGGAATGAAACGACGTGAGTTAGAATGTTCGTCGTGAACTTTTGATTGTTTTGAAGAATTATGGAAAATAATGGATTTTGGTGTAATTTCGTGTATGGCTTGGATTGTAGTTAGGATGTGATTGTATAAGTTTGAATGTAGAAATGAATACAATTATGTAGATTTAGAATTGGAGTTTTGAAAGTTTGAATGAAAGTTGCCAACTTAGATAGCAAAGTAGAACTTTGAAGCTAGAATGGTTTGATTGTTGTTTGTGTTGTTTGTTATCGTGTGGGCTGTTGTGGTTGATGTATTTTGAGCCGAGCTAAGCCTCGGGGATGTTAGATTTATAGGGGAAATGCTGCCGAAATTTCGGTAGACAAAATTGGAGTTAAAGGCATTTTTAAGCCTAAGAATCTCAATTGGTAACTTTGACCATTTGCAGATTTTTGACGAAACGGGACTGGACTTTTGGAAGAGCATACGACGTCTGTGAGGTATGTAAAGCTTCCCACTCCTTTATTTGGCATATCTTAGTATGTTAGGCGAATATGAGAACTTCCGGAGCGTTTCTGCTCCTCGAAACCCGATCCACAGAAAAGTTACTATTCATTCAATTCGATTGAAGCCTAAGGGCTCTATTTTGGCTAGAATGCCACCAATCGTCCGAAACCTATCGAAATGTGATCGGGTCACCTGGTAATGATTATGTATGACCCTTTTGGCCTGTTAATGTTCGTGAATTATGATCGCCACCTCAATTTGACTCGAGGTGGGCCCGCTAACCCTGAGACGCCCTATTTGTCCTATCGGGCTCTCCTTTGGAATAAGATTTGATATGAATCCTTTGATTTCGAAACGTTCTGCTATGGGCTATGTTTTGAATATTATGATATGCTAAGTTACGTTTTGAGCCATACCTAATATTTTGGAAACGTTTGGTGAAATGAAACTTTGTATCGACTAAGTATTCGATTATTTTGTACTATGAAATGACTTATGAGACTACTAAGTTTTGAAAGGCTATTTTGAAATATGGATTGCATTTGTTTGCTCACGACTCCGCTCGAGCCTTATGATGACTTCGTTCACCGGTTCCCGGGCCGGTTATGATTCGTGCGCCTTATAATAATTCGGCCGTATGCTGTGTTACGGTTCCCGAGGCTTCGCCATAGGGCCGGGTTCCGTTTGGAGTTATGCTGTGATATGGCACGTGATGCGATACGCTCACCTATGATTATGTTTGTGTTCGGGGATGTACGGAGATTTGAAACCTTCTGGCGCTATGCTGTGTGTGGCGCCAGCGTCGGAGTGGCGACCACGTTCCTAAGCGTTTGCATGATTTCATTTGCACTATGTATACGTATATGATTTCGATATAGATTTTGATCTACCCATTTGTACTCCACTTTGACATTTGATTTGCTTTCGGTTTTGATCCATATTTCTGTACTCCGTGCTTTACATACTCAGTACATATTTCGTACTGACCCCCTTTCTTCGGGGGCTGCGTTTTATGCCCGCAGGTGCAGATATCGGTGATCCTCCGCAGTAGGCTTCACTTCTTGCTATTCTGGAGTACTCCTATTTGATCCGGAGTCCACTTTTGGTACAGACTCCTTTTGCTTTGTATATATTTGGTATGTTTGACTATTTGGGTACGGCGGGGCCCTGTCTCGCCATATGTCTTTGTTTTGAGTTTGTAGAGGCCTGTAGTCATATATGTGGGGCGAGGGTCCTATGTATGGTGGTCTGATTTTGTTTTCTGGTCTTAAAGCGGTCCGCTCGTTATGATGGCCCCAAATGGCCCTTATGCTTATGTTTGTACTTTTGACCAGCGATGTCTACTCCGCCGCTTCGTTTGTATTTGATATGGTATTTTGATTTGGCACGACCGCTTAAGACATATTTTGATATAAATTAGGTTCGATATGAATTTCGAAAAATTATGAAATAAGTTTGGGTTTGAAAATGAATGTGCGATTCGGTTTGGGTACCCAGGTAGGGTGCCAGTCGCGGCCCACGGGGCTGGGTCGTGACATACACACATATAAACACCATACAAACTTCCATACTTTCATGAATTCTAACCATTTCTACATACTACAACATAAATAAACCCTTCATACCACATAAAAAGGGATTAATTCTTACCTTTTTCTCCTTACTTCTTCACTTGACCAAGGTGTGCATTTGATGAACCAAGGGTTCTATCTTCCAAAATAATTACACCAAGTTGTAGAGGACCCTTGAATTAGTGGGTATACAACAAGAAAATAATTTTTAGAACAATATTTCATGGGGGGAAAATTCCCCCATCTTGGCCGAAATGGCCATGGAGTTTTCTCCTTGTTCTTTCTTTTCTTTCTCTCAAGTTTTCTTGAAACTTCTATGCTTTATGACTCATCCAAGGCTCTTATATTAATTAGCACATGCAAATTTAATTAAACTATGGGTTGGGCCTCACTTGGCCGGCCACCCCTTAAACATTCGGCCTAACATATTTTTTTATCCATTTTGTTTTTTGGGCCAACTCGGTTGGTCACGAGTTGGGCCTAGCCCACTGACCTTTCAACCTTAAAACGTCCATATCTCCTTGTACCGATGTCACCTATAGGCCCACGACCTACCGTTGGAAAGCTATTTCAATTATCTACAACTTTTATTTCTGGGCGTTTTCCAAAATTCCAAACTTATAATGCCGATTTTTCCCCTCCAAGTCAGGTCATCCGAAAATGTTTTCTTAAAAATATCCGTTTGGAGGGCTTCCACTTTGATTTGGCCCCAGGGCCCTTCACGAGTTGTGTTTAACTTTACATATGCGATTCATATAACTTGTCACATGTCCCAAAAAACAATCTTGACGTGTGGGCCCCACCTCGACTTACAAATAATCCGACGTTCGAAAATACAGGATATGACATCCTCCCCCCCTTTAAAACATTCGTCCTCGAATGTTCGACTGTCCTTATGAAGTTTCATCATATTTCGGGGAGGTTCCTTTCTCTCCTTCAAAATTCTTTTCAATGTTACAATTACCATCAACATCTTTCACCCCTTGTCACACTTCTCGGTTACTTACAACGTTATCATAATCCCATGTCATATCGAACAGATTCATAACTAGGGTCAGACGCACAGAAGCATACCGGACAGATCCATAATCAGAGTCAGATGTACTGAACTATGGCGGACAGATTCGTAGTCAAAGTCTGACGTATGGAAGTATGTCAGACGTTCCGTGATCAAAATCAGATGTACAGAGATGTATCAGACAAATTCGTAATCAGAGTCGAACGTACAGAGGCATATCAGACAGAAACGTAATCAGATCCAGAAGTACAGAGGCATCATAGACAGAGCCTCATCAAAGTCAAAGGTGCAGAAGTACAGTCAGAGGCGTAGAAGTATAGCAGACAGAATCTTGATTAGAATTAGACCACTTCCACTAAGGCTTCAGTGATTTACGAAAATTTCCCTTGTCGACGTTTCATTACTCACCCTGATCGTTGTACCAAGAGTTATTTCATCAAAGTATCCAATCAAATATAACAAATAAGTTTGTATCCTTATGGAACTCTACTGACCCTGTACAATAGCCCTTAGGCCCTTTCTTACTTTCTTATGCATACCACTTCCTTATCGTTGTTGCGCTGTTACAGAGGTACACTTACAATATTTTCCTTCACCATATTTCTTAGATTTTTATTTGGATCCCCTTCTTATGCCTTTGATACATAACATTCCCTTATTGTGTCTCATCGCAAAAGTGCAATCACAATATATCTATTCGCAATGTTTCCAGATCCTCATTCGAACTCTTTTCCAATTTCTTCTTACTCGATCTGCGTGACTCCTATAAGGGTACTGGCTACTCCACACATTCTCTTTTTCTTTAGGTTACCCCAAATTTCCATTCATAGCTTATACTTACATTTGTGAAAATTTGTATCCTTCCCAGGGGGTCACCCATCCCAGAAATGCTCTGGCTCCAGCACGCTTAACCTCAAAACTTTCATGTGTTTTGATGCGTTAATGCTAATATAATTGTGTCGACTGCCCCACACGACCTTTGTCACGTAATTTAGGGCCGATCGGGGTTTTAGTAAATTTTCGGAAAGTTTTCATAACGGTCCCACTCCGGTCTAAACCATACAATTACCATGTTGCCCTTCTGAATCTTCAATTTTCACTTTCATCTGGGTTTTCTAGATTCACACTGGTGGCGGGGACATCTCAGTCGCCCTTGTTTTTAACCACTGGGTCTTTAATCCCTTTTTAATTTTTTTTTTCCGTTGTCGTCATTGAATAATATTCTACAGAAATCATACACACATAGGAAGCTCTAGGAAACTCATATACTTATAAATGATCAATCTCGGGTCTGACCTGGGGAGCTGCCGTGGGAAATGTGTCCATTATCATCATCGTCTGTCTGCCCCCCACTCGTCTGGCTCCCGCTATTACCTGTATCCGAATCGGAGGAGTATAGGTAGCCCGACAATTCCTGGTTCACTGATGGCCAGGACAAAGGACTGGAGTAGGGCGTAACACTCTCCGGGGAGGCCTGTCTGACATAATGCTCCACCACGGGAGCTGCTGGCATGTCCCCGGAAACCTCCTCCTCCGGCGTCCCAGAGGAATGCTCTAGTGGATCTGTATCGTGGATATCCTCTTCTCTGGTGGTAAGGAACTCTGGAGGTATCGTCGCCGGATCCTCGGAAGGGTCTGTCTCAATCGAGTAGCTGGGGCTCTGCTTACTCGGTCCTTGTGATATCCTGGGGGCCTTCTTAGCACCCCCATCCACATCGTCAGAAGCTGCCCTTTTCATTCTTTATCAATCCACAATCACCTGCAGGAAGAGGGTCAGAAACAATTTCCCAAATGCTGACACTGTTGCTCGTTGGAGCCTCGCCGTAGATACAACAATTCGTAGGAAAAGAAACATCCTATCCATACGGCTCTATCGCACGATCTAAGATTCAAATAAAGGGTAACATCCTAAATGTCCTGTAGCCTCCTGTTTATAGATGTGGTGCACAACACACCGATAAACAAGACTCTACTAGACACGGCCTATAGACATTCCGAGGACAAACCGCTCTGATACCACTTCTGTCACGACCCAACCCCGTGGGCCGTGACTGGTATCCTAACTGGATACCCGTACGTAATTACCTACCAGAGTTGGCGTGCCCAAAAAAACTAATTCACATTAGCTGTACACGGATCCATAATAAAATAAAATACAGCGCACGAGAACATATACATACATAAGCATACTTAGACTTACACTTAAGCCGTTAAGGCTATCATAGCAGACAGAATAGCAAACTCGTACATACCTACCTGAACAGTGACAACCCATAACCCACATACATATCTACAGGCTTCTAATCGGACATACAGAATCAGATGTCGGGACAGGGCCCCGTCGTACCCTAAGTTACCATACATACAGAATATATAGATGTCAGAAGATATATACCAAAAGTACACGCTCCGGATCAAAGGAGCTCTCCCAAAACAGCAGAATCAGTGTCCTAGACTGGCGGCGTATCACCCGGTGCGTCTATACCTGCGGGCATGTAACGCAGCCCCCGAAGAACCGGGGGTCAGTACGAAAAATGTACCGAGTATGTAAAGCGAAAATATAACAAATATAATCATAGTCTGAACCAGAAGCACAGAAATATAGCGGACAGAATCATAATCCAAACGGACGGGCAGAAATGTACCCGACAAAATCATAATCCAGCCGGACAGACAGAATCATAATCCAGACGGACGGACGGAATCATAATCCAGACGGACGGACGGAATCATAATCCAGACGGACGGACGGAATCATAATCCAGACGGACAGACAGAATCATAATCCAGACGGACAGACCGGAACCATAATCCAGACGGATGGACGGAACCTTAATCCAGACGGACAGACGGAATTATAATCCAGACGGACAGACAGAATCATAATCCAGACGGACAGACAGAATCATAATCCAGACGGACGGACGGAACCATAATCCAGACGGACGGACGGAATCATAATCCACACGGACAGACAGAATCATGCATGCAGAGTCATACAGAGTCATATGCTTATACAGATGCAGATAGCATATACATACATACATACAGATCCCGACCCTCTCATGAGGGATGCGGTAACAGAACCCGGCCCTCTTAGTTCGGGACGCGGTGGACAGACAGATCAGATCATATGCCATCCTGGCCGCCAACCCCATACACATATCATAATATCATATACAGATGTAAACAGATCCCGGCCCGCACACCGAGGGACGCGGTGAACAATGCAGTGGAATATGCACAATAACAGAACCTGGCCCGGGCGCAGTGAAGGAAGCGTTGAGGCTTCCACGAACAGATTAATGAGAAACCACATACATACAAATCATCATACAGACTCAATGCAACTGAAATAGGCCAAATGGCAGGTCAAATCAAAGTATTCGGACAGTATTCAAAATACGCGCCTATATATCACCTGGGATGGCACGACAGATTATTACCAGGATCAGATTTCCAGATGTCAAAAATATTTTGTCAGATTTATGAAAATAGTCATAACGCTTGCCGTATAACGGATAGAATATTAGTCCAGATGTTGTCTGAGAAAATCTGACAGAAACAAGGTAGTTAAAGTTATACAGAAAGTATCGGGCTTTGTGGGCCCACCTCGGACCAACTCGAGGCGGCGTACGTAAATTACAGATAATAGACCTTATGAGGTCGTCCATAATCATTTAGAAGCATACCGAATCCGTTTAGGAAAGTTGCATACATAAAGTTTACTTTAAGGGCAAGTTATAAGAAAACTGATTCAATCTTACTGAAGGAAATGGAGCGGATTTCAATCTCGATTTCCGAAGAACAGAGTCGTATCTAAGGCTCGCAGCCGAGCCTATTACGTCTAGAACATGTCTGAGAATGAAGGGGTAGGCTTTACATACCTTATTCGCTCCTTACGCCTTTCCAAATTCAAATCCCGTTTCGTCCGAAATCTGCATTTGGTCATGTTTACCAAATATTAATCATAGGGCCTAAAGGTTCAATTTTTGCCAATACTTGTCTACGGAAATTTGGGCAGCATCTCCCCTATACATACAACATCCTCGAGATTCAACTCGGCTCAAATAGCAACAACCAACCCAATCAACAATGCCAACAATATCAACAATCCATTAGAAATGCATTCTAACATAAATTGTCTTCTTTTTCAAATAATGCAACAACTTCCAAACCAACTTTACACTTTCAAGTCAATATCAACCTTCTCATATTCATTTACTAATCAAGATCATTACAATAAAATTTGGAAATATTTCATATCATTTCCACAAAATATTCACAAGGTATACAAAATATACAAACTTTCCACCAAAGTCATAATTCATCCAAAACTTCTAATATTCAACCTACCTATCCATAACATATTTCCATCTTCCAATTTCATCAACCATAATCATAATTCACATCTTAACAACTTCATTTCCATAATATCACAAAATCATTCTAAAGTGACATAATCTTCTACATTCCAACTTCAACCAAAATTCATTCAACTTTCATTCCCAATATAATTTTCACCATAACCACAACTAAAATACAACATAAAATTAACTCATTTTGGCTATACAATATTCACATGCACACGGCTACTTACACACATATAAACACCATACAAACTTCCATACTTTCATGAATTCTAACAATTTCTACATACTACAACATAAATAAACCCTTCATACCACATAAAAAGGGATTAATTCTTACATTTTTTCTCCTTACTTCTTCACTTGACCAAGGTGTGCATTTGATGAACCAAGGGTTCTATCTTCCAAAATAATTACACCAAGTTGTAGAGGACCCTTGAATTAGTGGGTATACAACAAGAAAATAATTTTTAGAACAATATTTCATGGGGGGGAAATTCCCCCATCTTGGCCGAAATGGCCATGGAGTTTTCTCCTTGTTCTTTCTTTTCTTTCTCTCAAGTTTTCTTGAAACTTCTATGCTTTATGACTCATCCAAGGCTCTTATATTAATTAGCACATGGAAATTTAATTAAACTATGGGTTGGGCCTCACTTGGCCGGCCACCCCTTAAACATTGGGCCTAATATATTTTTTTTTCCATTTTTGTTTTGGGCCAACTCGGTTGGTCACGAGTTGGGCCTAGCCCACTGACCTTTCAACCTTAAAACGTCCATATCTCCTTGTACCGATGTCACCTATAGGCCCACGACCTACCGTTGGAAAGCTATTTCAATTATCTACAACCTTTATTTCTGGGCGTGTTCCAAAATTCCAAATTTATAATGCCGATGTTTCCCCTCCAAGTCAGGTCATCCGAAAACGTTTTCTTAAAAATATCCGTTTGGAGGGCTTCCACTTTGATTTGGCCCCAGGGCCCTTCACGAGTTGTGTTTAACTTTACATATGCGATTCATATAACTTGTCACATGTCCCAAAAAAAAATCTTGACGTGTGGGCCCCACCTCGACTTACAAATAATCCAACGTTCGAAAATACAGGATATAACAGTATGTAAGGCTTATATATGGAATTTCATTTTCCTACGACTTGGCTTTATCGCACGATCTATGACAGAAAGAAGGTCAACAATCCCTAGATGCCCTGTAGCCTCCTGTTTATAAATGTGGCGCGCTTCACACCATAAAAAGGACTCTACTGGACACGACTTTGCACACAACCCCTAGGACAAACCTGCTCTAATATCAGTTTGTCACACCCTAATCTACCTAGGGTGTGATGGGCACCCGACCCTTACTTAGGGTCGAGCGAACCCTCTGACTCTTATCACATACATACTCTTTTCGGACGTTTAAATCAAATGGAATGAAATACATAGTAATACTCATATTCGTTCCGTTATTCTAAAATCAAACCAAAATCCATAATCATATAAAATTTATATCATAACACAGGATGACATATCGGCTGATGGAGCCGCTTACAAAACCGACACCCTATACCCACGACTCTATCTGCAAAGTCTCTAACTTCGAACAAAACATCATAGCATAATACTCTGACCCGGCAACACTCCAGAGGAAAATGGAGCTTGCCAACTTCGCTGGAACATCTTCTGTAATGACTTCTACTCATCTGGGTGTACCTGCGCGGCATGAAACGCAGCCCCCGAAGAAAGGGGGTCAGTACGGAAAATGTACTGAGCACGTAAGACAGAGATCACATAAAAGGGTCATAACTGATAGTAAGAATACCGAAACCTATACAATGTCCAGAATATCAAAGCTCTTGCCTTTGAAACATAAATCATGCATATCGTTATCATATAGCGTACCCGGCCCGTTATGGGACTCGGTGGATAAAATCATATCATCATACTTTCATATCATCATGCATACATATACATATATATATATATATATACCGTACCCGACCCTCTAGTGAGGTACTCGGTGAATGAAATCATACCGTACCCGGCCCATTAAGGGACTAGGTGAATAGAATCATGCATGTGAACATCATATATCATATACATACCGTACCCGGCCCATTAAAGGACTCGGTGAATAGAATCATGCATGTGAACATCATATATCATATACATACCGTACCGGGCCCATTAAGGGACTCGGTGAATAGAATCATGCATGTGAACATCATATATCATATACATACCGTACCCAGCCCTCTAGTGAGGGACTTGGTGAATCAAATCATCATATGCCCACCTGGCCACCATAACACATCATCATCATCATCATATCATCATATACATATACCGTACCTGGCCCATTAAGGGACTCGGTGAACAATGCAGGGGAGTGCGCACGATAACATACCCGACCCGGGACTCGGTGAACAGACATATTGAGGCGTGTACAAGCAGAGTAGTGAGAAACTATATGCATATAAATCAAGACTCGATAGACAAGTATACTTACTGACATCTGAAGGCTCAGAAATAAGTTTCGGGTCAATCGGAATTAGTATACGAAAGTTATGAGCTTTTGAAGTACAGAACCTTTTAAAAGCATTTCAGGAGCCATTCTTGGAAAATCAAGTAACAACAATCATAACAAGTACCTTTCGGACATCATTATGGATCAAATCAAATATAGTTTTTGGAACCATATGTACATGTCAAAATATACCAAAGACTCAACGGAATAATCAACGTGCTAGCCTTAGAAGATCAAAACTGTAGTCACATCAATTTATCTTTCGAATGCCATTTCGGAAACATATCAAGTAGACCTTCGGACATCATAGATACGCATCAAAATCATATGAAACAGCTTATGGAAATCAAGGATATTAGCCATCCTAGTGGCTCTAGGAATAGGAATCTCTTTGAAATCGTACATATATATCATATACTTTTTTCATAGGGATCATGCCAAAAGAAAGAAAGGTAAGCCTTACATACCTGTCCAACGACCAACTAGCTACGCTTATTCGTCTAAACTTGCTAGTCTACATTCAAGAGAATTGACATAATCATTAGATTCATCGACATATACTTGTCTTATCCTTTCAAATGAATTCATTCATATTCTACCGAAATTTCGGCAGCATTTCCCCTGTAAATACACCATCCCCGAGAATCTAACTCGGCAATTTAACAACAGCGAACCCGAGAATGCAACTCGGCCAAGCTATCAACAACAATACCAACAATCGTGCCAACAACATCATCAATCAATTCAAGACGCATTCTAGCATTAACAATTCTTTCTACACAATCCGACGGCATTCCATTATACTCAATTTAATCACATGAAATCAAGCCAATACCAATGATCCCACATTCAAGTAATAATCCGAAACCTTCCTAACATGATTCAAGAATACTTCAAACAATTAACATAACATTCCAACAACCCAATCAACATATTACTTCACCCGAAACCTTCTAAATTCGATAAGAATAATAATGACACATTTCATTCTTTCTTCCAAATTCATAAACTACATCAACAATCTATACTTTAGCAATATCATTCATTCTTATAATCATAAGAAACCATACTAATATCACATTAGCTTCTTCCATAATCCACAAACTATTACAACTTCATTTCAAGCCATTAAATCTTCATTTTTATTATGAAATCCACAACAACAACAATCAAATTAATAAATAAAAATCAATTCATATTTCCTACACCATTCAATCCCATTCGGCCACCCCAACATACATCTATTACATGAATTTCATCCATTCCGCATACTACAACATGCACAAATCATCCATAACACATGAAAAAAGATTGAATACATACCTTTTTCATTTAGCTCTTCTTGCTCGGCTAGGTTCCCAACTTGCACAACAAGTGCTCTACTTTCTCCAACAATCACTCCATGTTAAAGAGGACGTTTCATTTAGTTAGATTGCTAGAAGAAATAATTTATTTTGATCATCTTCCATGGCTTCCATTTTTGGAGCCATGGCCGAATGCCTTTAGCTCCCTCTTTTTTTTTTTTTTTTTTTTTGTTTCTTCTCCAATCTTCTAGATTTAGAAGACAAATATGTATATTTTCTTCCACCACTTGTCTATATTTTTTATTTAAGCCCCTCAAGTAAGAATTATGGACACATGGCCCTATTCCTTCTCTCCAAGGTTCTAGAATCTTTGTGGAAAAATATGACTAACATGTCCTATATATATACATACATTTAATTTATCCATGTGGGCCAAGCCCACCTTGACTTGGACGGCCACATGGCCAAGTTGGACTATTCATGAATTTTCTTGAATTGTTGGTGAAATTCCCATATTTCCCCTAGCCTTTCCACAATATTTCCATACTAATAATATTCATAAATAATATTCTTAACAACTTGTACATTAAAATAATTTTTGAAAATGGTCTTACCCTTAACTTGCCACGACTATCTCGAAATGTCTGAACGTACAAAATACGGGCTATAACATCGGTGGGGTTCAGCCCATAGGCTTAACAGTTGGTTCTTCATCAGTACGCCCGATAGGGCAGACTCCCCAGGTGTCAGCAAGTCGACGTAGAGGCAGAGGGGCAGCATCTACTTCAGGTGCGACTCAGCCCCGTGTTTATGCTTTAGCGGGACGACAGGATCTCGAGTCTTCTCCGAATATGGTTACAGGTATATTGTCTATGTTTTCCCGTGATATGTATGCGTTGATAGATCCGGGTTCGATATTCTCTTATATTACTCCATATGTTGTTGGTTGTATTGGGGTGAAACCTGAGCCAATCAAACCTTTTGAGGTGTCTACTCTGGTTGGTGATCCCGTGATAGCAAGACAAGTGTACAAAAATTGTGTAGTTGTGATATGTGATCGCCAGACCACGGCTGATTTGATTGAGTTGAAAATGTTAGATTTCGATTTAATTATACGCATGGATTGGTTGGCATCGTGTTATGCTAATGTTGATTGCCGATTGAAAGTGGTTCGATTCCAATTTCCGGGAGAGCCCGTGCTTGAATGGAAGGGTAATGCAGCATCACCAAAAGGTAGGTTTATTTCCTATCGTAGGGCAAGAAAGATGATAGCCAAGGGCTATATTTATCATCTAGTTCGGGTTCATGACACCGAGGCAAAGTCACCAACCTTCGGATCCGTTCTGGTAGTGAATGAATTCCCAGATGTATTTCCTGATGAACTCCCAGGACTTCCTCCAGAAAAAGAGATTGACTTCGCCATTGACGTGTTGCCGGACACCAAGCCTATTTCTATTCCTCCGTACCGAATGGCTCCGGCAGAGTTGAAAGGGTTAAAGGCACAGTTGAAAGATTTGCTTGAAAAGGGTTTATTAGACCCAGTTCATCACCGTGGGGAGCACCGGTCTTGTTCGTGAGGAATAAAGACGGTTCTCTACGAATGTGTATCGATTATAGGCAATTGAACAAAGTGACGGTAAATATCAAATATCCTTTTCCAAGGATTGATGACTTATTCGACCAATTGCAAGGTGCCAAGTGGTTTTCTAAAATA